>NW_025334640.1:0-243820 GCF_014858855.1 Bufo gargarizans | reverse complement strand
TTGGTTGTGCAGGGAAGGCACGGCTCTCTTGGAGAAGTAGTGCCGGCTGGGAACAACATACTGTGGGACAGCAAGCGACATGAGCTGTTTGAAGCTGTCTGTGTCCACCAGCCTAAATGACAGCATTTCATAGGCCAGTAGTTTAGAAATGCTGGCATTCAGGGCCAGGGATCGAGGGTGGCTAGGTGGGAATTTACGCTTTCTATCAAATGTTTGTGAGATGGAGAGCTGAACGCTGGCGTGTGACATGGTTGAGACGCTTGGTGACGGAGGTGGTGGTGGTGGTGTTGGTGGTACATCCCCTGTTTGCTGGGCGGCAGGTGCCAACGTTCCTCCAGAGGCGGAGGAAGAGGCCGAGGCGGCAGCAGCAGAATAGGCCGAGGCGGCAGCAGCAGAAGAGGTAGCAGGGGGAGCCTGAGTGACTTCCTTGGTTTTAAGGTGTTTACTCCACTGCAGTTCATGCTTTGCATGCAGGTGCCTGGTCATGCAGGTTGTGCTCAGGTTCAGAACGTTAATGCCTCGCTTCAGGCTCTGATGGCACAGCGTGCAAACCACTCGGGTCTTGTCGTCAGCACATTGTTTGAAGAAGTGCCATGCCAGGGAACTCCTTGAAGCTGCCTTTGGGGTGCTCGGTCCCAGATGGCGGCGGTCAGTAGCAGGCGGAGTCTCTTGGCGGCGGGTGTTCTGCTTTTGCCCACTGCTCCCTCTTTTGCTACGCTGTTGGCTCGGTCTCACCACTGCCTCTTCCTCCGAACTGTGAAAGTCAGTGGCACGACCTTCATTCCATGTGGGGTCTAGGACCTCATCGTCCCCTGCATCGTCTTCCACCCAGTCTTGATCCCTGACCTCCTGTTCAGTCTGCACACTGCAGAAAGACGCAGCAGTTGGCACCTGTGTTTCGTCATCATCAGAGACATGCTGAGGTGGTATTCCCATGTCCTCATCATCAGGAAACATAAGTGGTTGTGCGTCAGTGCATTCTATGTCTTTCACCGCTGGGGAAGGGCTAGGTGGATGCCCTTGGGAAACCCTGCCAGCGGAGTCTTCAAACAGCATAAGAGACTGCTGCATAACTTGAGGCTGAGACAGTTTCCCTGGTATGCATGGGGGTGATGTGACAGACTGATGGGGTTGGTTTTCAGGCGCCATCTGTGCGCTTTCTGCAGAAGACTGGGTGGGAGATAATGTGAACGTGCTGGATCCACTGTCGGCCACCCAATTGACTAATGCCTGTACCTGCTCAGGCCTTACCATCCTTAGAACGGCATTGGGCCCCACCATATATCGCTGTAAATTCTGGCGGCTACTGGGACCTGAGGTAGTTGGTACACTAGGACGTGTGGATGTGGCAGAACGGCCACGTCCTCTCCCAGCACCAGAGGGTCCACTAACACCACCACGACCATGTCCACGTCCGCGTCCCTTACTAGATGTTTTTCTCATTGTTATGGTTCACCACAACAACAAATATATTATTTGGCCCAATGTATTGTATTCAAATTCAGCGGGATATAAATTTGAGGCCTAGTATTTAGGCGCTGGGTGACCGGTATGGATTTAGTGACAGAATTAGACTTGGAAATGCACAGAAGCGTGTGTGTGAAGTTATTCTGAATGACCCTATGTGCACCTTCAATATGATCTACCCTTTTAGGGATAGATTTCAAATAGCTCTGATATAGCAGAAACGACTAAATTATGAAATTGCTAAATTGGGAATTGTATTTCAACCCAGAACAAAAAATGTGCTTTGACGGACACTAAATAACTTTCCCAGCCACAACAGGACAGCGGTAACGAGAGATTTAGCGGGATATAAATTTGAGGCCTAGTATTTAGGCGCTGGGTGACAGGTATGGGTTTAGTGACAGAATTAGATTTGGAAATGCACAGTAGCGGGTGTGTGAAGTTATTCTGAATGACCCTATGTGCACCTTGAATATTATATACCCTTTTAGGGATAGATTTCAAATAGCTCTGATATAGCAGAAACCACTAAATTATGAAATTGCTAAATTGGGAATTGTATTTCAACCCAGAACAAGAAATGTGCTTGAACGGACACTAAATAACTCGCCCAGCTACAGCACTAGGGACAGATTTAGCGGGATATAAATTTGAGGCCTAGTATTTAGGCGCTGGGTGACAGGTATGGGTTTAGTGCCAGAATTAGACTTGGAAATACACAGTAGCGGGTGTGTGTGAAGTTATTCTGAATGACCCAATGTGCACCTTGAATATTATATACCCTTTTAGGGATAGATTTCAAATAGCTCTGATATAGCAGAAACCACTAAATTATGAAATTGCTAAATTGGGAATTGTATTTCAACCCAGAACAAGAAATGTGCTTGAACGGACACTAAATAACTCGCCCAGCTACAGCACTAAGGGACAGATTTAGCGGGATATAAATTTGAGGCCTAGTATTTAGGCGCTGGGTGACAGGTATGGGTTTAGTGCCAGAATTAGACTTGGAAATACACAGTAGCGGGTGTGTGTGAAGTTATTCTGAATGACCCAATGTGCACCTTGAATATTATATACCCTTTTAGGGATAGATTTCAAATAGCTCTGATATAGCAGAAACCACTAAATTATGAAATTGCTAAATTGGGAATTGTATTTCAACCCAGAACAAGAAATGTGCTTGAACGGACACTAAATAACTCGCCCAGCTACAGCACTAAGGACAGATTTAGCGGGATATAAATTTGAGGCCTAGTATTTAGGCGCTGGGTGACAGGTATGGGTTTAGTGCCAGAATTAGACTTGGAAATACACAGTAGCGGGTGTGTGTGAAGTTATTCTGAATGACCCAATGTGCACCTTGAATATTATATACCCTTTTAGGGATAGATTTCAAATAGCTCTGATATAGCAGAAACCACTAAATTATGAAATTGCTAAATTGGGAATTGTATTTCAACCCAGAACAAGAAATGTGCTTGAACGGACACTAAATAACTCGCCCAGCTACAGCACTAAGGACAGATTTAGCGGGATATAAATTTGAGGCCTAGTATTTAGGCGCTGGGTGACAGGTATGGGTTTAGTGCCAGAATTAGACTTGGAAATACACAGTAGCGGGTGTGTGTGAAGTTATTCTGAATGACCCAATGTGCACCTTGAATATTATATACCCTTTTAGGGATAGATTTCAAATAGCTCTGATATAGCAGAAACCACTAAATTATGAAATTGCTAAATTGGGAATTGTATTTCAACCCAGAACAAGAAATGTGCTTGAACGGACACTAAATAACTCGCCCAGCTACAGCACTAAGGACAGATTTAGCGGGATATAAATTTGAGGCCTAGTATTTAGGCGCTGGGTGACAGGTATGGGTTTAGTGCCAGAATTAGACTTGGAAATACACAGTAGCGGGTGTGTGTGAAGTTATTCTGAATGACCCAATGTGCACCTTGAATATTATATACCCTTTTAGGGATAGATTTCAAATAGCTCTGATATAGCAGAAACCACTAAATTATGAAATTGCTAAATTGGGAATTGTATTTCAACCCAGAACAAGAAATGTGCTTGAACGGACACTAAATAACTCGCCCAGCTACAGCACTAAGGACAGATTTAGCGGGATATAAATTTGAGGCCTAGTATTTAGGCGCTGGGTGACAGGTATGGGTTTAGTGCCAGAATTAGACTTGGAAATACACAGTAGCGGGTGTGTGTGAAGTTATTCTGAATGACCCAATGTGCACCTTGAATATTATATACCCTTTTAGGGATAGATTTCAAATAGCTCTGATATAGCAGAAACCACTAAATTATGAAATTGCTAAATTGGGAATTGTATTTCAACCCAGAACAAGAAATGTGCTTGAACGGACACTAAATAACTCGCCCAGCTACAGCACTAGGGACAGATTTAGCTGGATATAAATTTGAGGCCTAGTATTTAGGCGCTGGGTGACAGGTATGGGTTTAGTGCCAGAATTAGACTTGGAAATACACAGTAGCGGGTGTGTGTGAAGTTATTCTGAATGACCCAATGTGCACCTTGAATATTATATACCCTTTTAGGGATAGATTTCAAATAGCTCTGATATAGCAGAAACCACTAAATTATGAAATTGCTAAATTGGGAATTGTATTTCAACCCAGAACAAGAAATGTGCTTGAACGGACACTAAATAACTCGCCCAGCTACAGCACTAAGGACAGATTTAGCGGGATATAAATTTGAGGCCTAGTATTTAGGCGCTGGGTGACCGGTATGGATTTAGTGACAGAATTAGACTGGGATATGGCCAAAAAATAAACAGACTATTGCTGGTTAAATGCACTTGGTGTGACAGCTTCACCCTGATGTAGGCTTTAGCCAAAAAACAACCACACCATTGAGGGTTAAATGCACTTGGTGACAGGCGCAGCTTGCCCCTGATTTAGTATATGGCCAAAAAATGAACAGACTATTGCTGGTTAAATGCACTTGGTGTGACAGCTTCACCCTGATGTAGGCTTTAGCCAAAAAACAACCACACCATTGAGGGTTAAATGCACTTGGTGACAGGCGCAGCTTGCCCCTGATTTTGTATATGGCCAAAAAATGAACAGACTATTGCTGGTTAAATGCACTTGGTGTGACAGCTTCACCCTGATGTAGGCTTTAGCCAAAAAACAACCACACCATTGAGGGTTAAATGCACTTGGTCGCAGCTTGTGCTGGCGCACCACAAGACACAAAATGGCCGCCGATCACCCCAGAAAAATGTGACTGACAAACGGTCTGGGCAGCCTAAAAACAGTGAGCAATTGAGGATCAGCAGCTCAATGATCCACAGCTGCAGATCGATCAGTTAATCAAGTCCTTTGGAGGAGTTAATCTGCCTAATCTCGCCCTACTGTCGCAGCCGCAACCTCTCCCTACGCTAATCAGAGCAGAGTGACGGGCGGCGCTATGTGACTCCAGCTTAAATAGAGGCTGGGTCACATGGTGCTCTGGCCAATCACAGCCATGCCAATAGTAGGCATGGCTGTGATGGCCTCTTGGGGCAAGTAGTATGACGCTTGTTGATTGGCTGCTTTGCAGCCTTTCAAAAAGCGCCAAGAAAGCGTCACAAAAGCGCGAAGAAAGCGACGAACACCGAACCCGAACCCGGACTTTTACGAAAATGTCCGGGTTCGGGTCCGTGTCACGGACACCCCAAAATTCGGTACGAACCCGAACTATACAGTTCGAGTTCGCTCATCCCTACTCACAAGTAGTGATGAGCGAACTTCTGTTTTAAGTTCGGCGTCTAAAGTTCGGCTTCCGGTTAGCGGAGAATCCCGATATGGATTCCGACTTCCGTTGTGGTCCGTGGTAGCGGAATCAATAATGGCCGATTATTGATTCCGCTACCACGGACCACAACGGAAGTCGGAATCCATATCGGGAACCATATCGGGATTCTCCGCTAACCGGAAGCCGAACTTTAGACGCCGAACTTAAAACAGAAGTTCGCTCATCACTACTCACAAGGCATTGTGGGTATAAATGTGGATGTTTTGGCACCAATGTGTATGCTTGATAAAGACTGCAATGAGCAGTTGAAACGTTGCAGAGGGGAATAAAGCGGGTCATTTAACTTTTTACATTGGAGTGCTGCCTCTTTTTTGGAGAACTTTATATATATATATAATAGCTTACAGTGAAATACTGTAAATACTTACAGTTCTGAAGACTTCAGCAGGCTCAGGATCAGTCCTCTGGGCTGAGAGCTGGAAGTGGGCACCGCTCTGCAGTTCAGGAAGGAGACCGGGGCTCGCCTCACCCTAGCATTGCAGTGCCTCTGAGTGACGTCACGGCGCGCTGCGTATGCAAAGGGCAGGGAAGGTCGGAAGGAGGAGCCAGCAAGTACCGTATTTTTCACCCTATAAGACGCACCAGCCCATAAGACGCACCTAGGTTTTAGAGGAGGACGATAAGAAAAATATATTTTTCATAAAACCTCAGGTCAGACCACCAATCAGACCCCCAATGTTAATCAGACCTCAGTTAACAGCCCCAATAAGATTCCCAATGTTAATAAGACCCCAATAAGACCTCATATCAGACCCCCAAACAGACCTCAACTCAGACCCCAATATGAATGGCCCCCGATCAGACATCAGATAAGAGCCCCATGCCTCTCATCAGCCTCCAGTAGCCTGAAACAGCCCCCATTAGCCTGAAATCAGCCCCCATTAGCCTTATAGCAGCCCCCATTAGCCTCATAGCAGCCCCCAATAGCCTTATAGCAGCCCCCAGTAGCTTCTCATCAGCCCCCAGCAGCCTCTCCATCCGCCCCAGTAGCTTCTCATCAGCCCCCAGCAGCCTCTCCATCCGCCCCAGTAGCTTCTCATCAGCCCTCAGCAGCCTCTCTATCAGCCCCCAGTCCTCTTACCAGCCCCATTAAGTGTCTATCATCCTCATAAATATATAAAAAAAAAAAAAAAACACTTACCTCTCCTGCTCCTGGATGCCACCGCTCCTCTACTCCAGCACAAACTGCATCCTCCTGCTATCGGCTATGCTGTGAAGGCTGCGCACAACGTGACCTAACAGAGCGCCTCATGCTGTGCGCAACCCTGCACAGCCAACAGCCGAAGACCAGGAAGCAGGGAGTACAAAGCCTTCACCACTTCGTGTCCTCCGGACGATGTAATTGGATTTGTGGGCAGTGGCCAGCGGGGCTCAGGAGGCAGCTGCCTTGTGCCCCCTAGGAACAAATGGGCCCAGGGCAGCTGCCCCTTTTGCCCCACGTTAAAGACGGCCCTGACTGTGACACCACAGGGCTGGCTGGCTGCTGATTGGCTGCATGCATTGCATTGTGGGTGATCCCTTGTTCCCAGAGTTCCTTTCTCCATGTCCAAACACATGTAGCAGCCATTTTAGGTGCCCCGTTCATCGCTGACCGTGGCATCTGATGTAAAAATTTAGGCCTTTCATGGGTTAAAAAAAAAAATAATACTCACCATATCTATTTGAGTGCGAAGAGACTGCGGTGGCCATCTTGATGTAATCACTCTGGCTGGTGTGGTGACATCATACGTCCCCACGCACAAGATTTTGCGCAGGATCTTCAATCAAGATGGCTGCTGTGGCCTCTTCGTGCTCAAATGGATGAGGTGAGTATGTATTATTTTTTTTGTTTATGTCATTTCAGGGAAAATTGATTACTTACCACAAAGCACAAGGAAATTCGGCTTTGCGGCAAGTCAAATTTTTCCCTCCCAGATGCTCATTTGCATATATTAAAACATAATTTTTCTGTGCAATGCGAACACATATGAACATGGGACCAACACAGACGCCTTCAGCTGCCAAGCGCACATGTAACAGGTTAGCCAGTATCATAGGTGCAAAACTGCTGACAGATGCCCTTTAAAGCCATTTGAAGTATCCTCTATTCACTGGGTATAAGATGCCTCTTGGATTGGTGGGGATCTAACCACTGATATCCCACTGAAGATAAGAACAGAGATCCCATATCTCCCATTTGAATGAAGCAGTGATGGAGCTTGTGCAATATAGCTCTAATCAAACTGTATGGGACTGCCAGAGATAGCAGAGTACTCTACTGTACTGAAACAGTCCTAGAGGGATGAATAGAGCAGTAGGCTGCATGCATGGCTGACACTCTATTGATACAGGGGAACACAGGAAGCCTTCTTCTGCAAGCTTTTGGGTTTCAAATGGTCAGACTCCCACTGACCAGACAGCTATCCTTTATCCAATGGACAGAGGATAACTTGTTGTTACTGGGATACTGCTTTAAGTATGGGCCAAACTGTAAATGTGTTGCTTTTCCTGATGAACCCTCAGAGGAGAGGTTTAAAGGAGAAGACATTTCTCCACAAATGGTCATAAAATGGCCACACAGTGCATTAACCTCAACATAACTGTTATAGCAGTGAGTGCAAAACCACTGTTTTATAAACAGATTTGCTTTGGGCTAATCCTAAAGGTGTTATCCTGGAAGTCCCCTGGTATTCAGCCTTTAATCTCCTTACAGGGATCTGAACTTTGCAGCATTGGAACTACCAGGCTACTACCTTCCTGGAGGAGATTGTGCAGAGCGCTGAGAGATAGGCTGAGGTCAGGGCAGGCAGAGTGCGAGCAACCTGATAAACAGTCCTAGGTCTGGGCAAGCAGCGAAGGGTTAAAACAGAAGTCAGGGACAGGTCAGTTAGGACAGAAAGGGTCATAATCCAGGAAATGGGCAGAAGTCGGTACACGGGCAGACAATCTCAGCACACCTTTGCAGGAACTTAGCAAGATATCAACCTATTGCTCAGGACTAGTGATGAATGAAGTTTTGTAAAATTCCATTTGGCTGCTTCGCCAAACTTTACAAAAAAATAAATAGCTTTGTGTTGAATTACTTTGTCACGAAGCGCATTTCTTTGTAAGTAGTGGGTGCAATGACAGGAAAGGGCAATTGCGCCGCTCCACATCATTGTACCCATCTGATGCCGCGTTCGTCGCTGATCACGGCATCTGCGTTTAATATTAAAGTGTATAATAAAAAATAAATAAAAATAAAATCACACTTACCTCATTCAGTAATTCGTCAAGAAGCAGCCAAATTTAACTTTTTAATAATTCGTTCATCTCTACACTCAACACTACTTACTGTAGGTGCCTTAAGTAACCCAAGGTAGCCTGCCATAGTAGAGAACAGATTGGGGTGTGCGCTCACTGGCACTTTAAGAGCTGGAGAGAGCACTGGAAGAGAAGCCTAGCAGGCATGCAGGATGTAGCTTGCATGGAGACACAGAGCAACCCTGGTGGCGGGGCCTGCCAGAAAGGGGAGAGCAGGAGGTGGATCGACACAACTGGGATACAGAAACCTGTGACCGGTGATTGCTGCTGTAGCAAATGCTAACTTAACAACAATGATGCTAACACATAAAGTCAACTTTTTGGATTGCATTCGCTCTGTGCCCGCCGGACAGTCTTCAATTCTCTCCATGGGAGACATTATTAAATATTGCAATTCCTTGGACATCCTGCCGATTCCTCTTCGCTATGCTGGTCAAGGCAATCAATCAGATTTCTGTGAAGATTTTTTCTCTTGCAAATCCCATTTGGAAGAACAAAAAAAAGAGTGATAACAATTATTTCCATCCCAATTATTTATTCCACAACTGTTTCCATTAATTTCCTAGACACTACAGCTAGATCAAGAGATCGATATCTTCTAATCTCAGGGCCACGGTTCACTCTGGACTATCTATAGATCATTTGCTCTTCTCTAGATCTTTCCGATGATACGGGCTTTGTTCTTTTATAACTGGGAGAGAGCTTTTTGAACTATTTTCAATCTGAAAGGAAAGATTGATCAAAGCCTTCGGGGAAATCTGGAAATGAACAGATTACATCTGGGAGCTGTTGTAAGAATTGGCCTGATGCAGCACATACTGATGTAGCGTGCTTCTATTGGTCATCTTGTATTGTTTTTCTTTATTCTCTGCATAGTGACACATTGAGAAAGCAATACAATGTGATATTTCAGCCTTTTCGAGGAGAAAATATCAGTATGTGCACCAGGTCTGGGGCTCCACAAAGGCGCGGTGACTTCAGTGTCTACCTATATGGGGGAGGAAAAAAAATCCAAATTAAAATTTTTGGTTTGTAGGGTGACTTTTTGAGTTTTTCATACTCATCCGTTCTATGGCGATCTGAACATTTTTAAGGATTGATCGTTCGCAAGTAGAGCTGGCGCCATAGCCACCGAGTCCTTGCTGTTTCTTTATTCTCTTACTGACCTAGAGAACAAAGAACAAATACGAAAATATGGAAAATTGCCCGGTATTCAAAGGGTCAATTACTTCTTAATCATTGCTGTGCGTCGATTGGATCTGGTAGGTGTCAAATTACCAGATAATCTGTATTTACAGCCCGTCATCGAAAAATAAGTGAAACTCAGGAAACTCAAAGGATTCTAAAATAGATCTGAACCAGATTATCAGACTTAATGGATGACTGAAAATCAGATTACTGTATAATTTCATTGATACCTGCCTTGGTATCGTCCTTATGTCCAGGGCCGTCTGTATACAGGTAATGGGACTGTTGGTTTACTGCAGAGATGCTCAACCTACGGCCCTCCAGCTGTTGTAAAACTACAACTCCCACCATGCCCTTCAGTAGGCTGATAGCTGTAGGCTGTCCGGGAATTATGGGAGTTGTAGTTTTCCAACAGCTGGAGGGCCGCAGGTTGAACATGCCTGGTTTACTGTATACGAGGGGATAATCCTATTACACTGCTAATTTATTGAATGACAGGTGAAAAGCAAACTGGGATGGCGTGAGATTATATTTGCTTTGGGTCCAAAATCTGCAGTTTTTCAAAAAAAATTGAAACTTTTCCCCCAAAATTTTTGGAGACTTTTTATCATCTCTTGTGAAGGCCATAAATAACCACCTGATCAAATTTCTAAATTATTTTACTTAAAGGGCTTGGCCAGTGGGGCAAAATGTTTAGGAAAAAGTCAAAGTGGGTTAAAAGAAATAAAAAGAATCAATACTCATCTCACTAATCCCTCACATCTCCCATTCTGACAATTACAGAGTCCTCATTGGTCTATATTGTCTTGTCCTGTTTTGACACTGAAAATGCAAGGAAATACCTGCTCAGCCAATCACTAGTCACAAAGATGACCTTCCTCAACCAGCGATTGGCTAAGTGGGCATTTTCTGTGTGCTGAGATTTGACCAGGTGTTACAATAGCGTTTCACCAGTGCCATTGTGCTTTGTGTTCTTGTGTCGGGTATTTGTGAGGGTGAATTAGTGTCTCTCATGGTCAGTATTGCATGAATTAATGTTTCCTGGTCTTTTGTCTGCATCTGTTTGACTAATGAGTTCATTAAGTCTGCTATATATTTTCTAAGTTGTTACTTTGCTGTGAATTTCTTCAGTTGGGTGAAGTCTGTTGGCCGTCTGACTATCTCTTATCCTAGTTCTGTTTGCCATGCTCTTGAGTCTGTTCTATGTGTGATCTGAATTCTGTCCTAGTTCTGTTTGCCTATGAATGCTCAAGTTATAGTTCTTGTCTTATCTGACTGTGTCTTGAGGTCTTTTTATTTGGATTTTGAATGTTCTCTGGCTGTTTGTCCTCAGTCCGGTTCTGTCTGTGTTTTGCCTTGATTTTTATTTGTGTCCTGCCAGTCCTTTGGTTCTGTGGGTGATCTTGCTTGTGCTTCCAGTGCACTGGTGGTTCTGACCCAGTGTGTCAACCGCCAAGTGCACTATTCAAAAAGCTAGTGGCCTGGTGGCTACCCTGTAGCGAAGACAAGATCACTGCATAGGGGTTAAATGGTTTAAACAAGGGGACTGCCACGGTAACACCCTCAAATCTAGTTCAGCTTAAGACCGATTAGTTGGCTCAGTGGTTCCACAATCATTGTCCATAAGACCAGGAAGTAGAGAACAACGAAAACCTAGTAAGTGTCAGTTCTTTTATGTTTTTAAGGAACTCTGAGCCCTTTCTGAAAAATTCTACCACACTGGAAATCCCCTTTAACATTACAGCGAATACTGTATAAGATCACGCACATGAAGCAAGATATCAGTAGTACACAATACTTTCTAAGTCAAATATAAATCGCTGAAATAAAGACAACCAAAAAGCCCACAAATCTTCTTCTCAGCTCATATTGACTTTTACAGAGCTTCATTATAAATATCTTCCTGCAGATTGACTTTATTGAAGTCTACTGGTCAGGGATTCATCATTTCTTGGCGTGCTGTGGATCAGAGGTCTTGAACTCCACACCCCATGCGCACATTTTTAACTACGGCTCTTCTTCTTATTGATCTATATGTTGCATTGTTATAAAGTACTGAACTCTGTTTCTCGCTGTGCTGGAGGCTTTGAGAACAATTGCCAAGAATCTGTTTGCATACATATTTTTTACTGAATTTGTTTTTTTCCCTTCATTCAGTATATTATTGTAAAAGCTTCTAATCTGTCTTTGTGTTTTGTGGACAAATATAATGGAACCTCCATTTTAGAAGTGACATTTTCTGTACAATTCTGAACTTTACTCACATCTCTTATCGCCCACCAGCCAGACTCTGTCCTTCTAAATGGACTTGTTACCTTTTACAAGACATTTTAAAAAAGAAATCACTTAATCTCATGTGTTTTTTTTTACCTTATTTAGAAGTATTGAGCTTCAATTTTAAATTTGTTCATGAAGGAATTAAAGTGTCTTCGTCACCAAGATCAACCCTATTGAATCAGGCATATTGGCTTGTAGGGCTCATCATGCTGATTAAGTTAATAACTTTCTATTTTTTCTGTATGCTAAACAGCTGCAGAGATATCTGCATTTTTATTCATATGCAAAAAAAATTATAATTGAGCACCAGGAGGCGAGGCTAAATCATTTCAACACTGCTTTGTGACACCCCCTATGCTTTGCACACTCACCTCTCCTCTTAATTGACAGGGCCAGACATCAGCATGCTGAGGGCAGAACTGTGCCCTAGCATGTACATATCATATACACTGCTTACTATAGCTTTACCACACTGAGATACTGGCTCCTGGTATCGCCCATACGGCGCAGGTAGGAGAGCGTTAGGTCCCGGGCTACTTGAGAAACCTTGACGTGGTGCTCGGGCTTAGACATGTTCTACACCGTAGGACATGTTGACTAATCTCTCAATTTTAAAATCAGTTTGAGGATTTAGTAATACCGCAGAGTGCACCTGTATTTGTTGTTGTTTTGTTATATTGTTATATTGATTATTACATCCGCACTTGTTACCTTGTGTGAGATGTCTATTGTGGTACTTGTGGTTCGCCGCGGGCATCCTCCACCGTATGCATTTTGCTGGGGATCGCCATTAGCAACGGGCCACAAGTGCAGGATTTGCTCCCCTATATATATGCACGACTGCATGTGGGTTTGAGCACCTCCTGCTAATGCCACCTTGTCTTTTTTGGTTTGTATATATAGATTCCTGGAGGTGTATAAACTCCAATTCAAATGTGCCTGTTTTCCATCTACAGGCCACATTTAGGTGCACCTGTGAGGCCTGGGCCATATCAGTCAGTCTTGAGTGGGACTCACAGACTCCTCCCTCCTCCCATCGCAAGCATGGTTACATGCTGGAGGTAACTGGAGAGCTGTTTGTGAGTCGGCCTCATGCTCCTGTAATTTGCCCACTGGCTCCTGGTATCGCCCATACGGCGCAGGTAGGAGAGCGTTAGGTCCCGGGCTACTTGAGAAACCTTGACGTGGTGCTCGGGCTTAGACATGTTCTACACCGTAGGACATGTTGACTAATCTCTCAATTTTAAAATCAGTTTGAGGGTTTAGTGAGACCGCAGAGTGCACCTGTATTTGTTGTTGTTTTGTTATATTGTCACACTGAGATATGTTCAGAAAGTTAATATACATATTACTGCATTATTCACAGGCAGAATATATGATTATAGACTCCAGTAATATGAGTTAGATTATAGGCATAGAAAAAAAAACATGCATCAATATGTGGTAATCCTGTAGCTTTGCATGTAGAAATCCTTAATACAAGTCCCAGGAGAGACTTGTATAAACTTTTTTTGTCTCTCTCATTGTATCCACAATATATAAATACTATATAATTGTATAATAACAATAAAAGGCCTTACTATATTGAGAATAGTGTATTTTTTTTTACTTAGAAACCTAAAACCTATTACTGGTTTATTCAAAGGCACAATATATGATTATAAATAAACCAGCAAAATTGTCACGGATCAGCGGGTGTGAACCCTCTGTGCCACTGACTGGCTATACTCTGGAGGGGCGTGCCTAAGCAACTACCTGGTTTTCACTAGAGCCTCAGATGGTAAGGATAGACTTGAGCCATTAGGGTAGTTGCCAGGGGCTACTAAAGAGCAATCCCCGAATCAGTGGCAGCTGGTCCAGGCGGACCAGGAGATACCTGAGTAGGTTCCAGAAGTACACATGTAGTTAGGCAGGCAGGGTTGTTACCAGGAGCAACAGTGCAGTAACGAATGATGAGGCAGAAGCATAGTCAGACAGGCAAAAGGTCAGGGCAGGCGGCACAGGTACAGGTCAGGCAATCCAGGTCGGGAACAGTAGAGACAAGGCAAGCAGGCAGGGATCAGATGATTAGCAGAGTCCAGGAACGAAGTATAAATCAGGATCACACGAGAGTATCGGGAACCAGCAAACTCAAGGCCCTTGACACTGAGGCATATGGGAAAAGGGCTGAGCCACTTAAATACCTCCAGGGTTGGTCAGCGAAGTCACCTTACCTAACCCACATAGCCCAGGGACTGATGCGCCCTTAGAGCAGTGTAACATGAAACCAGCAGACCTATTGCTGTGTCCAGGGCTGAGTGGAAGCTGTGGAGCGGAATCCTCAAAAGCAATACCACCTACAGACACAGAGCCCAGGACCACAGTGGTGAAATGGGAAGCACTAACCACATGTCACCGCTGAGCGTAGCTCCTGGGAACGCGGCGATAAGCGGGGGCAGAGCAGTGTACAGCAGCCGCTGTTACAAATATGTATTCGCATTTTAAGCCTAAAAACATTATTTTCAAAATTATAAGGGTACAGACTTTTATTATGGGTTAAATGTGGAAGAAAAAAATCCTCAAAGTCTCTCCCAAGATTCAAACCTGGGACCTCTACATGCATCACCAAGCTAGAGCATTACCGCATAGAGATGCATAGTTTTTTCTATGCTTATACACTAACACATATTATTGGTGTCTATAATCATATATTGTGCTTGTGAATAAAGCAGTAATCTGTCTATAAGCTTTCTGAGCATATCTCAGTGTGGTAATGCTAGAGTATAGTATGAGATGTATGGAAGTAGCAGAGTTCACACTTTTAACTTACATTTCTTAACTCTTCGTGATTTTCCGTAAAAGAAAAAAAAGCAATTGAAAAGCAACTTAAGATGTCGGCTTAACACAACTAGTTTAGTTAGTTTGTCTAGTTAAGCATGTGTGTTAAGTGTACTGTATCTGTAGATGCTAGGACATAGCTCTGCATGCTGATGTCTAACCCTGTTAATAAAGAGTAGGAGGGAGTGTGCAGAGCACAGGGGGTGTCACAAAGCGGTGCTCAAAGGATTCAGCTCCACCTCCTGGTGCTCCAACTTAGTAATTTGCGTACAAATAAAAACGCAGCCCTCTCTGCAGCTGTTCAGCATACAGAGAAAAGGAAGGTATTGTTTTAATCATCATGATCAGCATTAGGCCGAATGCACAGTAATACACTTGTATAGATCATACCAGTGTATTACGGTATTGCGGCGGCAGCAGGGAGCGCACGGCGTCATAGCCACCAATGACGCCGTGCGCTGCTCTCAGCAGGAATACAGCCTGTGGTTCCACAGACCGCTCACGGCCGTGTGCATTCGGCCTTATTAGGCAGCATGTCTGGGTTAATAGGGTTGATCCTGTTGACAGAGCTGCTTTAAGAAAAATGTAAAAAAAAAACGCAAAAAAATGGTGCTACATTCAGGATATACCGTAGTTTTCTCGTCAGGATTGTAAAATAACGTTTCTCCTTGTGAACCTCAAGATCCCCAAATCAATAAATTTAATGAATGTAGTCATTTGGATTTGTCTTACCCGCCATTATTAAATAATAAATGGGAATGGATCACGCCAGAGTTATTTGCCGAAAATTTATTCTACAAAATGCTTATCTATTATCATAGAGTAACTCTTATATTAGCAATCTGTTTGCAGACTTTTTCTAGAAATACTGTTTACTGCCTGACAAGAATGCTTAAAATTATTAATTTATTCTGATAATGTTAAAATGTTGCGGCTACCCGCCAACAGTACAATTCAGGCTAGGTGCAGTGGAGTGGTGTACTGTTGGTATAATATTCAGCCACTAACTCCACTAGTACCAATGATACTTCTGTGTGCAGTACTGGATATATTCTCCACCAGGATAACTGCTCTCAGAATAGATACACTTATTGTTTGTAGTGTGTATCATAAGTTAATAGGTCAAACAGAGCTAATGACAGCACTCACAAAGGGAGGGGGTGATTGCTTGAATGTGCGTTTGTATCTAGCAATCATGCCCCAAACAGCTGTCACACTCTGAGACCTAGTATTGAGGCTCTATTGTGCATAGTCCCTGCGTAATGCAGCGTCCACTCAACGCGTTTCTATGCTGACCGGTAGGGGCAGTCTATCATCAGGAGCAGAGTGTTGCGTCTCGCCGATGTGTTTTAGCGTGACTGCGTATGGGAGAAACAGGGAATGGTGCCGCACGCTGGAGGAGCCACTCGTGCAGCTGGGTAATCGCACAGCCTCCTACTCTTTGACGTCCGTAATCGCGGCCACGGTGGCGCTCTTTACATAGATGGGGCCACGCCCACTAGGTGGAGCTACAGGCGGCAGGGATTGGAGAAGGCAGAATAAAACCTCCCCTAATGCCGTCCTATATATTTTGCATAGCGCTGACGTGGGTGATAGTTGATTGGCTATGATAGCTGCATAATAAACAGAAATATAGATCCTGTGTGTGAATTATGGGCTACAGCAAGAGAAGAGACCTAAACAGCGGTATAATCAGTCTCCCTGACAGGGAAACGAGTAGTAATAATACTATATGTGATCTTCTATTTTTTATATACAGCACATAGGTGTTATTGATAGCATCAGGCTGAGGGTGTTGGAGCCTGTATGCATCAGATTATTTTGGCATAGATGCGGCATGGTATACGCTAAAGAGCAGCAGATTTTCTATCTAAGCTTGGATGAAACTGGTATATGAAATAAAGTCATTCAAGCTGCTTGGTTTAAGCCTCTGTAATGTGAAGGTCCACTGCGCTTCTTTGCGTAACAGCAGGTTGTCCACATCACCCCTTCTGGGGGAACCCCTCACATGTTCGATGCCTTGAAATGTGATGCAGTTGTTCACTCCCAAATGACATTCCATGACATGTTGCGCAATTGGTGTATCATCCTGTTTGCTAATATTGGAAAGGTGTTCCCCTATACGCCTCCAAAACTCCTTTTTAGGTTTGCCCACATATTGTTTGAGGCAAATACATGTGGCAACATACAAGTCAAGCGTGATCAACCCAATTAAAGCAATGACCAGCTCAGTGACTCGACACTTGAGCAGTGGAACTTCTGCTGCTTCTCGAGCTTGAGAAGCAGCAGAAGATCAATTATGTAAGCGCCAAATTGGCTGAGTCACTCAGCGCCTTCCCTAATGAATCTGATGAGTTTGGAAAGCAGCACTCATCAGGTACATTGCACAGACACTGAGTCACTAAGCTGACCTGGTGCTGGTGCAAGAACACAGGGCTGGATAAGAGGGAGTACACAAAGCACACGGGCATGGTTACTGGTGCTCCTAGTGCTACTGCCAGCCCCTTGGCTTGGTGCTCGAAATAGGTCATTTGTATGAATATAAAAAGTTATATATCTCTGCAATATCTCTGCAATGACCCTATGGAAAAAACTGAAATATATCATTTTATTCAGCATGATAAACCCTAGCAGGCATTATATCTGGTTTAATAGAGTTGATCATGCTGAGAGATGCTATTTAAGGTGGGTTTTGTGGGACCTCCTAGATCTCGAGAAGCGCCTTTAATGAAAACTAGATTAATCGAAATAAATTAGCTCCTATTTAGGGAGTTTTCATTCCAAGGGATGTTGACAAAGGTGACTGCTTTGTGATGTAATTTTTTAATCCATAAAATTGGATTTTGTTGGAGACAAATTGCAAATGTGGAACAATAATAAAAAATAAAAACAAAGCAATAAAAAGTAAATAAAAAAAGCAATAAAAAATTATGAAAAAATACTAGAATTTAAAATAGGAAAGTCACTTACAGTAGCCATGGATCTTCATTCACTTTGTCTCTAAAAGTTCCCTGACAAGGGTGAATGTCCCACTGTGGTTTAGAGACATGAGCTGTTATGACAGGAACTGTGTGCTTGAAATCTACTAATTTCAGAGCGTGTCACTCACAGACCATGCCGGCATCTGATTTTCTATCCAGAGAAAGAGATGATTCTTCACAGATATTTCAGTTCCCCCCTTGTGTCTTTCACGCCAGATCTACTGGCATTCTGCTGCTGATCACTCATGCAATTATAAAGAAATTCAGGGCTACAAAGAGGGGAGTCTGCTCCTGTCGCCTCGGAATAATGTCACTGCAGCTGCTCATACGCCACACAAACCGCAAATCCTTGTTTCAATGGGATCAGGACGAGGTTTAACGAAGAACGTAGCGATTTCTGCCTCCAAGATAACTGCGTGCGCACGTATTCTGATGGAGGAGTAGACCAGACATCATACCCAAGACTGCAGCTGTTGTGATATTCTGCAGTCTTGCGTAGATTAAGATAAATGGATGCGAAAACTTTCACAAAAATTTAGGTTACTGTCCCATACATCTGTGCAAAACAGCAACAAATGTGATGTGTAAATATACCCTTAAAAGTGTTCTGCAGGGTACAGATATTATTGACCTATCCTTGGGATAGGTCATCAATAGCAGATCGGTGGGGTCCAACACCCGGCACTTTCAACGATCAGCTGTTTTGGAAGCCACTGGCACTGGAAACCATACAGTGTTGGGAGCTAGAAGTAGACAGCGCCATACACAGTGTAGTGGTCATGCCTGGGTACTACGGCTCAGCTACCATTTAAGTGCAACTACTGTACACAGTGTCAGAGCCTTCTGCTTCTGCTCTGTACACTGTATGGTCTCTGGCACCACGGCTGCCAGAAACAGCTGATTAGTGTATATAATAATTGTTATTTACCCCAAAAAGATCTCATATGGCGAAATCAGAAAAAAAATTAAATAAATGGTTTATGGAATTCATTCAAGTAAAAACGGAAAACTAGGCTGCTTCCTGAATACCAAAACGATCTGCCCAAAACGGGATGTGCCGCCATTGAATGGTAGTATGAAAAACTAGCTACTTTTGTAATTTACTTTCGGTTAGAAAAATGCGCTAGTTGTGAGATATTCTGTTTTACTTTATTATAATGACTCCCCCTGGTGTTTACTCTGTGTATAGTAATGTGCATGTCCACTACTAAAGTGGTCGCACATGCTCATTTCCATCCTTCATCTGCCACCAGCCAGATCTACTGTTAGAAGCTGTGACAGTTACAGGGAGTGTGCTGTAGCAGAAAGGAAAAACCCCACTGAGAAAGGACATGTCCTCTAAAATGTGATAGGGAGAGAGTTGCAGCAGAAAGAATATGCCCCCTGATAAAGGAGACACCTTCAAGCTGCGTCAGAAAAGATACACCCCTTGAGAAAAGACATAGTCCCTGAGCTTCTCGCCATCAATCATGCATAATTTCTTTATAGCATTGAACAGGAGATATACTTTTCATATGCCATAAATATATTATGAGTAGGGTTGAGCGAATCCAAAGTGCAAAGTTTTTTCACTGAAGTTTGGTGTTCGGGTGATCTTCCATCTTCATTCAGCAGGACCTTCGATGACGTCACCGCGCTCACCACGTGGTGAGCGCAGTGACGTCATCGCAGGTCCTTTTGCAGGTCCTGAAGAAAGAAGAGGATACTGGCTGCGCGATCAAGTGGATGAGGTGAGGTTTCGGTGTTCGGGTCAAGTTCGGGTCCCAAACCCGAACTTTGACCTGAAGTTCGGCCGAACCCGAACTTCACCAGGTTCGCTCATCCCTAATGATGAGTCCATCTCTGGGACCTTCACCTATCTGAATGGAGAGGTGGTCGTAGTCGTAGCCATGCTTGGAAGTTATGAAATGAGCCAAGCACTCGATTGAAGCTAGGGTACATGAAAGTGTAGCCTTCAGATTCTGTGGGGATGGGGGGTAGTATTGGGAATGGAGTGCAGGTAGCCCATCACAACCTCTTACTGTGATCTATTCCCCTATACAAACTTCCAGTGACCCCAGGGGTGGGATAAATGAATTTTCATTCATGGTATTGTCACATCATATGTTTTGTTTTTTTGTTTTTCTACTAAATGCCTAAGAATGCTGTAGGGAAATAACCAGGTTCTCATCTACTTGAAATCCTTGTAAATCAGTGACACCAGTGTTTACCGCCATCTGAATCCTGGAGTCAAGTAAGTCCAATGTTGTACTGGAGATTCCTGGACAACCCTCAATATATACAGAACATTTTAATGACATTGTAATCTTTATTATCACCTCACAGTATTAGGCCTCTTTCACACTACAGTATGTTGAATTCAGTGTTTTGCGTTCCGTTTTTCACGGATCCGTTGTTCAGTTTTTTGCTTCCGTTGTGGTTCCGTTTCCGTTCCGTTGTTCCGTTCCGTTTTTCCGTATGGCATATACAGTATACAGTAATTACATAGAAAAAATTGGGCTGGGCATAACATTTTCAATAGATGGTTCCGCAAAAAACGGAACGGATACGGAAGACATACGGATGCATTTCCGTATGTGTTCCGTTTTTTTTGCGGACCCATTGACTTGAATGGAGCCACGGACCGTGATTTGCGGCCAAATATAGGACATGTTCTATCTTTTCAACGGAACGGAAAAACGGAAATACGGAAACGGAATGCATACGGAACACATTCCGTTTTTTTGCGGAACCATTGAAATGAATGGCTCCGTATACGGACCGTATACAGAACGCAAAAAACGGAACGCAAAACGGAAAAAAAAAACGGTAGTGTGAAAGAGGCCTTACCAAGATATTTTCCCCATAGAAGTAATGCCTCCATATTACAGTATCAGAATAATTATATATTATTAGGGTCCATTCACACGTCCGTTTTTTCTTTCCTGATCTGTTCCATTTTTTGCAGAACAGATCAGGACCAGATCTGGACCCATTCATTTTCAATGGGTCCTGGAAAAAATCGGACAGCACAATGTGTGCTGTCCGTTTCCGTTGTTCCGTTCCGCATGTCCGTTTAAATATAAAACATGTCCTATTCTTTTCCGCAAAATTCGGATCCTGGTACAATACAAAGTCAATGGATCCGCAAAAAACGGAAGACATTCGTTCCTGGAAACACATAACAAATGTTTTTTTTTTTTTCAAAGAAATCCAAACAACTTTATTTGATTATTGAAATTTATACATGTTTCCGTTTTTTGCGGATCCGCAAAAAACGGATGACATACGGATGACATAGGAAAACATTTTCAGGAACAACGGATCCGCAAAAAACGGACCGAAAATCGGGATATAGGAAAATACTGACGTGTGAATGTAGCCTTATTCTAATTTTTTTTTTTTAAAGGATTGGATAAGATTAATACAAACAATTTACTTTGTTTCTCTAGAAACAGTGCCACTCATGTCCATGGCTTGTGTCTGGTATTGCAGCTCAGCCACATTCTAGTGAGCACCAGACATGGCCCATTAACAAGGGGCCTTTTACCAGAAAAAAAAGTGGAACCATTTTTGTAATCTCATACACCTCTTTATCTGTAAGATACTAGCTAACTTAAGTATTTTACCCATATTCAGCATTTGTATGGCTCCTTAGGCTGCGTACTGCTTTATATTAATTGTCAATTCTCCGCTATGGGAAAAAGGTGGCCTATCATATGCATAAAACAGAGGAGTCTTTGGCACATGAATGTGTCCTTATCTTTCCTCTTTGTGCAACATATCTTAAGGTGTGTGGTGTGAGGTGGCCAGCTTAAAAAAAAAAATCATGATTTTGTGATATTATGTCACGAGATGTCTATTCTGTTGGTGTCTATATGTGGCCATACGGCCATCTGGTGGTTGTGATGTAAATTACAGCCTGTTTTGTTGTCATATTGTATCAAATTGGTTTCATTAAAAATGAAAGAATTGGGGTCCTCATCCAAAATCTATGGGTTCCTGCTGAAACCTCACATGCCTACATATGGAATTATAGAGGCCTAATCTGATACAGAACCCCAAAATTGTGCCATGTTCCATCAGAATCCCTCATACTAAGCTATTTCCCCTACCAGGATTGCTGGGTTGAACTCTCTAGTTAGTAGCATAGTGGAGTTTCAAAAGAGGAGCAGAGGAGAGCAAAATAGGCAGGATCGTCAGAGAGAACGGGTGGGGGTTTACAACTGGCTACTCACCTCCCGCTGTTGTGTTGAGCGCACAAAAGCTCTGCTTGCATCGAAAAAGCTGAAGTCCTTGGCTGCTGCATGCCATCCCTCTGGTACCAGAGCGGCCTGGAAAATGCACAGAAGACAACTGTCTCAACCGGAGAAGAAACAGGAACTTCTGGTGGCACTCCAAGGACAAGTGGACTGACATAGAGTATAAGAAGAGGACTTTATTGGTGCAGAAGACTATGCGTTTCAGGATCACAACTGATCTCTTCATCAGGTAAGAAACCACTGTATTCAGTGTAGTCTTCTGCACCAATAAAATCCTTTTCTTATACTCTCTGCGAATCCACTTGTCCTTGGGGCGTTGGCAGAATTTCCAGGTTATTCTCCTGCTATGACAGCCGTCGGAGGATCATAGTGGAAGAGGGGCTACTGGCCACTTTCCCTGAATGCCTAGGGCTGGGGACAACAATAAACCATGTTGCCTTGACCAGGGTCTTTAGAGAGGCTGGGGCCGAAAACTGAACAATCGACCCAAGTGGAAGAACGCCTAGCTATGACTTCGACATCTCTAAAACAGTGCCTTATTGGTTCCCCTATGTCAACACATGGACAACCAACGTCTCTGTGCTATTGTGCTTCTGCTTGCGGACCTACCATGTCTATGAGGCCTTATTCTTATTTTTTTTTTTTACATAATTTTGGTAGATTATTTTGAATTCCATAGATTACATCTATTACGGTTATAGCTTTCAAAGTAGAGAATACCATTGTGATAATTTGTTTTACCGGACTTGTCGAAGAGTAAAAGGCCACAGAAAATGAATTTTAAATCAAATTAAATTATACCAAATCTAGACTCAAGTGTCCAAAATAAAAATGCAACCCGAGTTAATGTATTCCTATAATATCTGGGTTATATGTAAATAAGATAAGAGAAGGGTCATTTACATATCAGGGTAATTTGTGGTTGTGTCAGGAGACCCTATTACTCAAATTGCTCTAAATGTCGCCATTGGATCGAGCTGTTTCCAAAATATCACAGCAAAAAAAAAAAAAAAGAATTATGAAAAATAAAGAATAAATGTATTGAAAAGGTTACATGTTGTGTATTTTCCCTTTACCCTTTTCTGACAGGAAGGCCTGTTTACAGGCGAGGGGGAAAAATCTGAAATGTTTTCTTTATGAAAAGGTCAGAGCGTTTAGGAAAAAAGAGAAAAATAAAAGCAAGGAAACAAGTGAGAACACGTGTCATTGATTAGAAGTGCTCTTGTCGCCGGCCACACCTGACATTTGCCGTAGATTTTTTTCTTACGCCCGTCCTTTGTTATAGAATGACATCATACACTGCAAGAAAGAAATGTCAGACCAAATCACTGGTAGAGAAATACATTACAAAATGGAACATTTATAAATATTTTGAATGTGTTATTACTGTATCAATGTATTTACTTATGCATTTACTACTATGGGAACTTCTATGATTATGAGACCATGGGGACTACTATAAATCTGACCATATAGGGACTAATTTTAGTCTGACACTATGGGGACTATTAGTTACGACTAAGGGTGTTTACCCGAAACGCGTCAACGTCTTGTCATGTAAGAAGTGGTTATGTCCGTTTTTATCTATTGAACAATAAAGAAGAGCTAAAAAGAGGATATCAATTGTCTCCGGGACCTTCCTTTTTTACTTCAAGCCTGCCAAGGGCCCCAGGAGCCGGGATTTTATAACATACCGGACAGGTGAGCTGGATCCAAGTTCCTTACAACTATGGGGACTACTAAGAGTCTAACACTTTGGGGACTACTAAGAGTCTGACACTGTGGGGGCTATTAAGAGTCTGACACTGTGGGGACTACTAAGAGTCTGACACTGTGGTGGCTACTAAAAGTCTGACATGGTGGGGACTACTACTGTAAGTGCATGGTGCAAATATGTAATAAATTTGGCACCCACAAAACAGTCATAAAGCACTCCACTTTCCTGGTGCAATTCATTTGATATCTTACCTCTGTGGGGACTACTAAGAGTCTGACACTGTGTGGACTACTAAGAGTCAGACATGGTGGGGACTACTATGAATCTCACATTATGTGAACTACTATTAGTCTGATAGGATTACTTTGAATGTGATGCTATGTGGACTACTATGAGTAATTTCTAAGAGGAAAAAAATTACAGAAAAATGGGAAAATTTAGAAATATTAATGTATAATTTATTGGTGCATTGAAGTACAGTATGTATTTATAGTCTAAAAGAATGGGGGCTACTATGAATCTGACACTATGGGGGCTTCTATGAGTTTGACACCGTGAGGACTCCTTTTTGTCTAACTCTATGGACACTATTATGAGTCTGACAAAGTGGATACTACTTATGAGTCTGACACTATGGGGACTACTATGTGTCTGACACTATGGGGACTACTATGTGTCTGACACTATGGGGACTACTATGAGTGTGACACTGTGGGGACTACTTTTAGCCTAACTGTATGGGGACTATTATGAATCTGAAAAAATAGGGACTACTATGAGTCATGAGTCTGAAACTATGGGGGCTGCTCTGAATCTAGCACTATGGACACTGTTATGATTCTGACCCTATGGACACTATTATGAGTCTGACACTAGAGGGTGCTACTATAAATCGAGCACTATTAACACTATTATGAGTCTGAAACTATGGGAAGCACTATGAGTCTGATACTACTGGGCATAGTTCAAAACACACTAAACATGGTGCAAATATGTCATAAATTTTGCACACACGAAAGAGTCATAAAGCACTCCACTTTCATGGTGCAATTCATTTGATATCTTACCTCCCTGGCCAACAACAGGCACTTCAAAAAGATGACTTCAGATATAACCCTCACGATAGTTACCCCTCAAGACTGGTGTATGAAATGCTTGTCGTAATACATTCTGTCACTTTTGTCTTGGGAGGTTACTCCACTCCCTATATCGCACCTTTTTTCGGGTGCAAAGGAGACAAATTTGGGGCCACTTTCAAAAGTCTCGTGGTGGGGGGAAGCATTTATTAAGGCTAATATTTATTGCTCTGGTCCTTATTCTTTTTATGCCCCACAATTATCAAAAGGCGCATCTCTGCAGGTCTCTAAACTACAACTGAAATATATGGCAGAAATCTATGGCAGCAAGGATGTTGGGGTAGATTTCCTAGCATAATAGATGTGCTGGGCCCCATACTGTCCATCCTGTTCTGACCAGGTTTTGAAAAAGAGGCAAGAGTTGGAAAAGTTGCAATTTTTAAGTCAAGTGAGGCATGTGTCAACACTATTGACTATTTATACTTTTTACTTTTTGTTTGCTTACAGGGATTTATAGCTATGTACCTAAATTGATAAATCTGGCTTAACTCACTTCAATAGGATTACCAAGTCCAGTTTTCCACCCACTTTTCAAAACTTAAGTGAATGGAATAAAAATGCAAAGGGGTGAATGTATCAAACCCTGTATTCCAGAATGCTTTGCAACTATTTGGGGCTCTTTATGCCACTCCCCCTAGTTTTGAAAAGTGGGGGGGGGGTAAAGAGGAGTTGGCTAGCTTGTCGAGGTGGTTGAAGCCAGATTTATCAACTGAGACTTTTTAAAAAGTTGCAAAAATTTTCATCATCTTACTCCAGTAAAGGGGTAGTATAGAAAGTGGAGGAACATCTCAAGACAGACATGTTACAGTAAGGGCCCATACCACGTTTCTTCATATGTAAACTGGGGCCAAGAAAAGGTGATCTGGATCGTAAACTCCTACAGGTGGAGGATATATAGACTTGACTCATGGAGTCTCAAGGACTTGAAAGAAAGTCTGCCACCTCCAAAATCAGTTTCAAAGTAAGTATGCCGCCATTAGGGTTGGTGTCACTAAACATAACCATACCTAGAGTATCTTCTCTAAATCCAGTCCGCAATGCCTAGGATATGTTTCTTTTTTTTAATGCAAATATCGTTTTCTGTGAACTCTGGGCAGGGCCGCTCTGGCTATATCTGTGTCATCCCCACCGTCAAGGGGGGGAGGCGTTGTGTTACATTATGAAGGTGCTATGGTTGAGCAAATGGAGGGGTCAGGTCCAAGATCCACCCAAAAACTTATTTGCATAAAAATAAAAATCATACTTGATTAGTGGTGAGAGACCATTTTGATATTTTATTATTCCAGTATTTAGTTTACGGCAATAATCTCCATTAGGTACACTGAATAATACAAAGATACATCAATAGATAAGTCTAGATACATAGATAAGTCTATGTAATATCACTCGCCTATTTGCTGCACCATTGACCAAGATGCCCACTTTTTATATTTATAAGTAAAGGTCAAACACTGCTCTTCTAATTGTCACACTTGCCGGGGTCAGACTCCCAGCATCCCTGCTGATCAATACTCGTTCTATTCAAGTGAATAGAGGGACTGCTCGTTATTACACTATGGCACCGCTCCACAGGAGACGTAGTGTAAAGACAAGGAATCGGCGTTTGCATGGAGTGCCACCTGCTCGTCAAACAGCTGATCGGTGGGGGTAAAGGGGGTCGTACCCCTGCTGATCAGATATTGATGACCTATTCTGAGGATAGGTTATAAATATAAACAGCAGGACATCTCCATTAACTCCCAGAATGTCACATCAACGTTGGGAAAACCCTCCCAAAAGTGTCACTTTTATTACCTTAGATTTTTTAAAATGTAATAGTATGAATTTACATATGTTAAGTAAATATATTTGGTGCACAACTCAGGTGGCCAAAGTGAATTTAAACCCCTATAAGTGACAATAATTTAAAACTTAAAAGCCAGTAACATTTCCCCAATCTGTATGAGAACTTGAATTTTGTGGGATGAGTTATAGATTTTATAGGGACCATTTTGGGGCACACATATTGTATTAACCCTTTCAGGAAGCTGCCTATTTTTTTTTTTTAAATAAAAAATATATATATCAGCAAAGTTTACATGGGTAAAAGGAAGTAAGGATTTTTAGGCCGTTGCTTAACATGCGGGAGATATGAAATAAATGGTTTGCTCATTCTTTCAGTGTTTTTTTTTTTTAAAGTTAAAATAATATGCAGCCAAATATGATACAGCAGCCTCGTGTATGAACAGGTGTTATTGAATTAGCTCTTATGAAATGAAAATAACAAGATGCGCTTTACCTGCAGACTGTCAGCTGTAATCTGAGGGGATTTACATCCAAATCAGGTGAACGGTGCAGGAATTACAGCAGTTTGCATATGTGTCTCCTACTTGTTAAGGGTCCAAAAGTAATGGGACAGAATAATAATCATAAATCAAACTTTCACTTTTTAATACTTGGTTGCAAATCCTTTGCAGTCAATTACAGCCTCGAGTCTGGAACGCATAGACATCACCAGACGCTGGGTTTCATCCCTGGTGAAGCTCTGCCAGGCCTCTACTGCAACTGTCTTCAGTTCCTGCTTTTCTTGGGACATTTTCTCATCAGTTTTGTCTTCAGCAAGTGAAATACTCAATCGGATTCAGGTCCGGTGATTGACTCGGCCATTGCATAACATTTCACTTCTTTCCTTTAAAAACCTCTTTGGTTGCTTTTGCAGTATGCTTTGGGTGATTGTCCATCTGCACTGTGAAGCGCCGTCCAATGAGTTCTGAAGCATTTGGTTGAATATGAGCAGATAATATTGCCTGAAACACTTCAGAATTCATCCTGCTGCTTTTGTCAGCAGTCACATCATCAATAAATACAAGAGAATCAGTTCCATTGGCAGCCATACATGCCCACGCCATGACACTACCACCACCATGCTTCACTGATGAGGTGGTATGCTTAGGATCATGAGCACTTCCTTTCCTTCTCCATACTCTTCTCTTCCCATCACTCTGGTACAAGCTGATCTTGGTCTCATCTGTCCATAGGATGTTGTTCCAGAACTGTGAAGGCTTTTTTAGATGTCGTTTGGCAAACTCTAATCTGGCCTTCCTGTTTTTGAGGCTCACCAATGGTTTACATGTTGTGGTGAACCCTCTGTATTCACTCTGGTGAAGTCTTCTCTTGATTTTTGAATTTGACACACATACACCTACCTCCTGGAGAGTGTTCTTGATCTGGCCAACTTCTGTGAAGGGTGTTTTATTTACCAGGGAAAGAATTCTTCGGTCATCCACCACAGTTGTTTTCCGTAGTCTTCCGGGTCTTTTGGTGTTGCTGAACTCACCGGTGCGTTCCTTCTTTTTAAGAATGTTCCAAACAGTTGTTTTGGCCACGCCTAATGTTTTTGCTATCTCTCTGATGGGTTTGTTTTGTTTTTTCAGCCTAATAAAGGCTTGCTTCACTGATAGTGACAGCTCTTTGAATCTCATCTTGAGAGTTGACAGCAACAGATTCCAAATGCAAATAACACACGTGAAATACACTCTGGACCTTTTATATGCCCATTGTAATTGGGATAATGAGGGAATAACACACACCTGGCCGTGGAACAGCTGAGAAGCCTATTGTCCCATTACTTTTGGTCCCTTAACAAGTGGGAGGCACATATGCAAACTGTTGTAATTCCTACACCATTAGCCCGATTTGGATGTAAATACCTTCAAATTAAAGCCGACAGTCTGCAGCTAAAATACATCTTGTTTGTTTCATTTCAAATCCATTGTGGTGGTGTATAGAGCCAAAAATGTTACAATTGTGTCGATGTCCCAATATTTATGGACCTGACTGTATATGCAGCTCTCACTGGGACCCCTTTTCTAAGAGATGTAACTCTGAAAGTATCACACCATGATCATGGTCTTATTTTAAAGGTTAGATTGTCAGATTTCAATAACAAACAAAATTCTGAATGTAGCTCAATCACAGCCTAAGAAATATAATCAATTATGGCCCCTCTTCTGCAGCAGCCACAAATCCCGAACAGTGTTCGATCCAAAGTTTTATATTTTCCTGTGTGAAAGAACACTGTTCAGGATGGTCAGTCAGGAGAGGGGAAGGGGTTGGCTGGGAATGGGGGAAGTAAGTTAAACTGATATGTACAGTGGTGCTTAAAAAATTTGTAAACCCTTCAGAGTTTTCTTTTTATGAAGTCTTCAGAAAACTCCTTTGTTCATGAAACACTTTCATAAACATGTGTGGTAAGTGGAGTGCGAAGCCAAAACTATTGGCGTGGTTTAAAAAAAAAAAGTAGCGTCTGTCCCTAATATTGTCTCTCTATTAATGAACACCTCCAAATTTTGGCTTTTAAAACTGCGTTAAAAAAACTGCATGTGTGACTGTGCCAAAACAGCAGAAGGCATCTCTGCGCAGCATGTCTGGAGACCATCCAAAGCTTATTTTTTTTTTGGGGGGGGGGCTTCTAGGATTGTAGTCATGACATCTTGCAACTGTGACCCCATTTACTTGGATTGTGCTGTTAGATTACACTGCCATATAGAGATTAGTGCTGATCGCGATTCTAATAACAAATTTTTATCGCGAATATCGGCACTTCGACAATTCGTGAAGATGTACAATATAGTCCTGTATATTCGTAATCGCGAATATTCTAGATTTTTTTTCATCAGTAAGCTCCCTTCATGCTTGTGGGCCAATGAGAAGGCTGCAATATCTTTGTCAGAGCTTAGCAACATCCCTAGCAACCAATAGGAAAGTTGCCTACCTCTTACTATATAAGAACCTCCCCAGCAGCCATTTTCTACAGTATTTTGCAGATCTGAGAGAGAGCAGTGACATTGTGCTCTGTGCTTTCATCTGCATCCTTTTCCTTATCCAATTACATTAGTTAGTTAGTTAGTTAGTTAGTTAGCTCATATATATATAATACAGATAGTTAGTGGGAGATAGTCAGTGTAGGTTATATTCTAATATAGTGGAGCTGATAGGTTCCAGTGCAGGGTGTTAGGTAGTGTGATAGGAGTTACTGTTTCTCTGCTGTCCATACATACATGCTACAGACATAGTGCTGTGATGTCACAACAATACTTAGTGCACCAATCAGTAATATCTACTCAGACCTGATAAAATGTGAAGCTGCATGTATTGCACAAAAAAATATGCTCATCATTAGTGCCGATTTGCGCAATCGCGAAAATAATGACTGGAGATCACAAATTCTAGAATTTGCGAATTTATTGCGAATATGCGAAAAATTCACAAAATATGGCAAAAACTAATATTGCCTATGCCGCTCATCACTAATAGAGATCTTTGGTGGCATGATGCTTGTGGTGGTGGCCAAGATTGACGTGTAGCCCCAGCCTAAGGCCCCTTTCACACGAGCGAGTATTCCGCACGAGTAAAATGTGTGATGCGAACACATTGCGCCCACATGGAATCCGGACCCATTCATTTCAATGGGTTCTGTGTACATGAGCGTTGGTTTTCACACATCACTTGCCCTATAGAAATAAATGGGGCTGCGGAGGCGATGCGTTTTTCACGGATGGTTGCTAAGAGATGTTGTTTGTAAACATTCAGTTTTTTATCACACGCGTGAAAAACGCATTAAATTGCATTGCACCTGCGCGATAAAAACTGAACGCGATCACAAACAAAACTGAATGGACTTGCTTGCGAAATTGCGCAGTTTTCACAGAACGCATACGGACCTAATCCGGACACGCTCGTCTGCGAAGGGTCTAAAAGTGTGTGATCATCAACAACAGTGGGTCACAGTTATGTGTGTTAGTAGCAGTTTTATAACCATCTTGTTAAACACCGGCACATTAGTTAAGGTTCCCATCCTCCTGGTGCCCTAATAATGTTATACTTCTGCTACTCCCAGTACTGTGCCAACAATGCTCCCCAACTCTTCAAAATATTATACTAAAAAAATAACAGTACCTCACATACTAACTGTGCTCCTAAAAACCCCACCAATTATAATTCTCTCCCAGAATACCCTCCTTACTGATGATGAGTGCCCCCCTACAGTGATAATGCTCCCTGAGATTGCCCCTGTTAGTAGCAGTGACACCATATTGTGCCCAATAATAATAATGCCCACCCATAGTGCAGAAGGGGAGACAATATGAGTGGTTCTATCAATAATAGAGGTAGTAGCTACTCACTCTGATGCTCCTCTGGGCCATGCAGTGATGGGAATAGTGCACCTTTCTTTCACTTTGGGGCACATCCTGGTTCTGGGGTTCTCCTGCCTGGTGTTAGGTGGGTGCTCTTGGTGGAGATAGATTTCGAGGTGGAAAGCACGGTCCCCTGAAGCATGGAGACGATGAAGAGGCAGATTTACCAGTAGAACAGTTCACACACATCGGTTACAGCTCAGACTTTGCATGGACTGGAAGATCTTCTGCAGTTTTGCCATTTCATAGATCTTACAGTTCTCAAATCTGCAAATGTAGTTACTAGGCCAAAGTCTTGTTCTGAGGCACTTTTCAGTAATAGGACACTCTAAAGTGGCCCCAGTCTTAATAAGGTCCCATAAGATGCTCCCAATAGTAACAAGGCCCCCAAAAATGCGACCCTTCATAAGGCCCCATGTAGATCCCTCCAGTAGTAATTAGGCCCCTCTGTAGTGTCCCAGTAGATATAATGGGCTTGGTGGCCTGCGGCCTATGAGAGTGAACGTCAGGGTGCGGGAACTAGCACTCTTCAGCTGCATTGCCGTTCTGAAGACGGCAATACAGTCATATCTGCCGTGACCACTACTTTCAGGGCCCTGGACAAAACATTTGGGCACAAGCCTCAGATGTTTGGCCTAGCAATGCCACAGGCGTGAGTGGCCCATACTGGCACTGGCCCATCTGGCATTTACCAGATGCTCAGTTTGGCCCTGGGTTTGATTTGTACCAGAGAGTACCTGTGATGTGCTTTATGATTTGATTTTGCCTTGCACTTTTGCACACATCTTGAACAGCTTTCTACTATTTAACTATTATCTGATTATTTGTTTTAATCCTATCTAATGCAAGCAGTTGTTTCTCGAGTCAACTCCTGGTAGAAGAGGAAGACCTTCCTGCTTTCTAGAAGTACTCCCAGCGAGATTTGTGTGCAGATGCTGTGCCATAATGAGGCGAGAATTACAGGACACCCTGCTTCCAGAGATTGGCGCTAAGGGATGTTAGAAGTCAGATGAGGGATCACTAAAGGGTGTCATATATGGTTTACAAAGATTAGATATAAAGAAAATGCATAAAGATGGATTCAGTAAATGCTCTGTAGCAATGATTTATGGTATGCTACATCCTCCCTTACCACCAGATGGCGCAGTTGTACTAAACCTTATAAAGGGCGATGTCTGATTGAAAAGCTTGAAATATGAAGTCTCTGCGTGAAATACTAAAAGGACATAAATGTTCCACAAGATGCTCATGATTTTCCACCGGTCTTTTCCATAAACTTTATACATTGCAGTAATCACAATATTCACTAGGGAAAACTGGGCTTGACGGGCATTATCTATCTATCTATCTATCTATCTATCTATCTATCTATCTCTCTATCTATCTATTTATCTATCTCCTATCTATCTATCTATCTATCTATCTATCTAATATCTATATAATAATTTGGAGATTGCAGACTGAAAAAACTTTTTTTTTTTTTTAAACATAAAGGGATATTCTAGGATTTCCCTTTTGATGGTCTAGCCTTCCTTCTGACACCCTGCACCCCACTCACCAGCTGTTCCTGAGTGGCTCAGGCACCCAAAGTAATTTCTGAACCAACTCAGCTCCATGCATTGTGTGTAGTGGACAGAACTGGTTACCAATCACTTCAGTGGTCCTGAGATGCAGTATCCAGCTTCATCCAGCACACGAGCTGTGTAGTCCGGCACCGACTTCCAGTGCTGGAACTACTGCAGCAGGGCTGATCGGCGGGGTGCAGACTGCTGTAGGAGGGGGCAACCTTTTTCCATCAGGGCACTCCCTAATGTTGAGGCTCCAGCCTAATGGTAGTTGGGGTTCCCTTGGTATTATGAGTGTTGTACGGGTGCAAGTCAGGAGATGTAGGTGTGGTGGCCAGAATATGGTTCTGGAGTCAGTCACCCGGCCAATCATAGAAAATAAAGTCTCATTACTAAAGCGCAGATTGGGAGTTGTAGTATTTGCAAAAATATCTGTCATGAAAGGGTAGGGAAGCTCTGCACACCACTGTCCGTACCTACTTGCACCACTGTCCGTACCTACTTGCACCACTGTCCGTACCTACTTGCACCACTGTCCGTACCTACTTGCACCACTGTCCGTACCTACTTGCACCACTGTCCGTACCTACTTGCACCACTGTCCGTACCTACTTGCACCACTGTCCGTACCTACTTGCACCACTGTCCGTACCTACTTGCACCACTGTCCGTACCTACTTGCACCACTGTCCGTACCTACTTGCACAATCAATCCCAAGTGACGGCCCACAATTGGACGACAGTAGTCAGAGAGAAAGAGGTAAAAAACAGACAGCCAAAACCAGGACCAGATCAGGATCCAAAATCAGATACCAACACACAGCATAGTGAAACCATGGACAAAGTCAGCAGGCAAAGGCAGGGTCACAAACTATGAAAGTAAAAAACCAGGAGGTCACATCAGAAGCAATATCAGTAATCAGAGGCAATGCCAGAGAAACACGCAAAGGTCAGTGATCCAGAATAGCAAACACACAGCTAGCTAGTGAGGCAAGAACAGAAATCACAGGCACCTGTGGCCAGCAGCTGCCTGTTTAAATAGGCCGCCTCAGGAGGAATGTGATGCCGGCACAGAGCTTGATTGGTCTGGCATCCTGGTTCCCTAATTATGTAGCACCCCAGAAAGGTGTTACCACTACTGCACCCTGCTACTATCTTTAATGGGCTATTATAATGTAATATTAATTATGTCTTTCCGGGTTCTCCACAATGTGCATTCATAATTTTGTTATGTAACCGTTTATTACATGTAATGTGCCTGATTCACCAGCAGGTGGCAGCATAAATGGCAGAGCTATCCTTAGAGAGAATGGAACTTACCATTCCATTCTCCCCCCTTTGGGCAGAAGTGGGCCAGTACTGCTTGCTACCAGAAGTAGGTGGGCAGTTCTGGTTTGTTCTGGTTGAGACTCCATGTTGGAGCTGCCAGGATTCTAACCTCCTTTTTGGCTGAACATCAGTCCGACTACAAGAGTAAAGTGTAGCATGAAGAGTAAGCACCAAGTTACCAAGTCAGCTTGTCAGTAAAGCAGAGTGAGAGAAGGATTGAGCAGAGTTGAGTTTGCCTGCCAGTTTAATGCTAAAGCCTGCTGGAACCAAGACAAAGCCTAAAACTGTTTGGAGAAAGGTTTATTCAAGTAAAGCTGCCATTGAAATTCATCTCAAGGTCTGAACTCAAGTTATTTCTTCAAATCCCTCAATTATTCCCCCTATTTATTGCTTCGGAGCCAAAGCCTGGGGTTCAGCCATATCCAGGTAGAAGCACCGTGACACACAGAGACATTTTAGGCCGCAACATACCACTCAGCATTTCCTACCCCTGGGACATGATATAGAGGGACCTGGGGCGCCAATGCCCGTTGCAATTAGTGTTGAGCAAAGAAAAGCATTCAAAGCAGAATTCGGTCTGCAGTTTTGCAATGAATCCGAATTTCTTCATGCTTAATGGTAACTCATGAGGTTTTCCTAAAATGGTGGCTGCATGTGTTATAAAGCAAAAATAAGTGTAGAAGAGACAAGGCTGGGGAACACAAGATCGCCCATAATGCTGTGCATTTAGCCAATCCGCAGATAGTCATTCCCTGTGATGTCACAGCCCTATAAAGCCGTCAACCTGTGGGATCTGGGCCATTGACCTTTGAGCTGAGCATAGAGAGAGATGTGGCAAGCGCTCCTGCACCAGGGACACTGTTGTTGAAAATAATTAATAGAAAAATATTTGAGAGAGAGTGCAGGGAGAGTACAGGGAACCTGCAGGGATAGCCTAGGGAGGCTGCTGGGGAAGTGGAGGGATAGTGCAGCCGTAAACTAAGATATGTAATTCAATACCAACCAGTCTCTACTCCTTGTACTCCAGGTCTTAATGATGACCATCCTCATCTTTTGCTGGCTTTACTTATTCCAAATCATTCTTCAAAGTCTCCATGTACAGTGGTCTTTCAAGGTACAATATTATTTGGTTCAAGGATGACCATTGTAAGTTAAGTAATTGGTTCCAAAGCCCAAAAATGTCATCCAATATAAGAAAAAATAAATATTAAAGAAAAATAAGCAGATACTAAGACATATAAAACAAGTCCTTACATATAACAGTAGTGAATAGCTGCTAAATAGAATCTAAGAAATGTCATGGATTGCTGCCTTATCGAGGTGGAGGGGCTTGTGTAGCTCTGTGAAGCTATGAGCTATGCCATGCAGGTCCACCCAAGACAGACAGGTCATAGCAGAGAGCTCAGAGAAAACACAAATTCCTGGAGTAGGAAATGACAAACCACTCCAGTATTCTGCCAAGAAAACCCTATGGACAGAAACAAAAGGCTACTCGATATGACACTGGAAGATGAGCCCCCAAGATCGGAAGGTGTCCAAAATGCTACTGGGGAAGAGCAGAGGGCAAGTACAAGTAGCGTCAGAAAGAATGAAGCAACTGGGCCAAAGTTGAAAGGATGCTCAGCTGCAGATGGGACAGGAGGTGAAAGGAAAGTCTGATGCTGTAAATAACAGTATTGAATAGGAACCTGGAACGTAACATCTATGAACCAAAGCAAGTTGGAGATGGTGAAAGGTGAAATGGCAAGACTCAACATTGACATCTTGGGAGTCAGTGAACTAAAATGGACAGGAATAGGTGAATTTAATTCAGATTACCATTATATCTACTACTGTGGGCAAGAATCTCGAAGTAGGAATGGAGTATCCCTCATAGTCAATAAAAGAGTAAAAAAAAAGTAGTACTGGGTTACAGTCTCAAAAATGAGAGAATGATCTATGTTTGAATCCAAGGCAAACCATTCAACATCACTGTAATTCAAGTTTTTGCCCCAACTACATACAGAGGCGTATCTATCACGAGGCAAACAAGGCATTTGCCTAGGGTGGCACTTGCCAATGGGGCGGCAAAATGCCTTGTTTGCCTAGTGATAGTAAAATGTGCCAAACTTTTTTCCCCTTTGTCCGCTGCTTGCCGATCCGAATCCGATCCTTCACTATGCGAGCGGCATCGCCGGCGCCGCATAGTGAAGCAGGGACCCTCCTCCAGAGTCCTCCTGACTTCCTCCTGACCTCAGGTGTTCCGGAATTTTCAACTACTGCCCTGCGCCGAGCCGTCTTTTTCGCGCATGCGCAGTGGGCCGTAATATTCACAACACAAGCGGCAGCCACGGAAAAGTCTCTACATACCTCCCTCCTCACACAGTCACAGAACAGAGTTGGCCACTTCGCCTGACTCCTGGCCTGCCCTGCGAGGAATGTCCAGGTCCAGTCCAGGCAGAGGAACAGGAGGGAGTGAGACGAGAGTTAAAAAGCAAATAGTGCACTGTGAGAGTGAGAGTGAGACTCATAAATAAAGGTGGTATGTCAGACTGTCTATGGTGGCCCTGGCCTCTCCTTGAGGCTGCCTCATACAGACTGTATGGGGCAGCCTCAAGGAGAGGCCAGGGCCACCATAGACAGTCTGACATACCACCTTTATTTATGACACAGTGCAGAGTACACTATTTGCTTGTGGCAGCCCCCATACAGTTTAGTGTCTCCTTGTGGCTGCCCCGGCCCCCGCCCCCCTTACAGTATAACGTTTACTTATGTCTTCCCCCATACAGTATGTATAATGTCTCCTTGTGGCTGCCCCCGCCCCCATACAGTATATCGTCTCGAAACCAAAAGATAACTGGAATAACAGGCAAAGAACAAAATGAAGCAGGTCTAATAGAATTTTGTCAAGATAACTCACTGGTCATAACAAATGCACTTTTCCAACAGCACAAAAGACGACTATACACATGGAAATCACTGAATGGTCAATACCGAAATCAGATTGACTATATACTCTGCAGTCATAGATGGAGAAGTTCTGTGAAGTCAGCAAAAACAAGACCTGGTGCTGACCGTGGTTCAGATCATCAGTTTCTTATTGCAAAATTCAAACTTAAATTGAACAAAGTCAGAAAAGATGCCAGACCTTGCAATTATGACTTAAATATTATCCCTTATGGATATGCAGTGGAGGTTAAAAATAGAATTAAGGGATTAAATCTGGTAGAAAGGGTACCTGAGGAGCTATAGACGGAGATTCACAACATTTTGCAAGAAACAGCAACAAGGAACATTCCAAAGAAAGAGAAGAGCAAGAGATCAAAATGTCTGTCTAAGGAAGCTTTACAAATAGCTGAGGAAAGAAGAGAAGCAAAAGGCAAAGGAGACAGGGGACAATATTGCCAGTTGAATGCAGACTTGCAGAGAAAGAGGGATAATAAGTAGTATTGATCGAGCACCATAGTGCTCAGGGGCTCAGGCCGTACACATCAGCATGCTTGGGTGCTCTACTGAGCACCCGAGCACAATGGAAGTCAATTGAAGAACCCGAGCATTAAACCAGGCACCCCCTTCTCTGAAGAGGGGAGGGTGCCTGGTTCATAGGAAAAGGTCATAAATTGATCGAAACACCACCAAAATGGTTCGGGAACAGCATGGGGAGGATGTCTGGACGCATCTTGGACTCCCAGGTCGCTGCTGGGAATGATGTTGTCCAAGTAGTACGTCACTTTTACAGACTGACAATAATACCACAAAACCGAAGATAAAATCTATTTTAGAGGAAAAATTGTTAGGAGACATTCTTTTGTGTATATTTACTTGTATATAAAGTGCAAGTGCTGCCAAAAATTACAAGGAAGAGGCCCTCCGATACAACCTGTATATCACATTGTGGTACAATTGTTCAGGTAGTGGGACTGCTACACTCATAAAGCCTATGCACTAAGTGAAAGGACTGCCAAAAATTACAAGGAATCGGCACTACAATACACCCTTTGTTACACATAAAGGAGGGCATCATACACACCCTTGAAACATTATGATTGATGGCCTGCTGGTGACCCTCAAAAACATTTGGAGCAAGGGCCTGCTGATCTGACGATCTAAAACATTATGGGCGAGGGCATGCTGCCGCTTTGGTGACTCTAGATAGCCTGGGGCTCATTGCACGTCCCCGTGACGGAGATGATCCATTCGGATGTCTGCCCTATCAACTTTAAATGTTATTTTCAGCACCAACCACGCTGACCATGGGTAACGAGGAATCAGGGTTTGATTCCGGAGAGGGAGCCTGATAACAGCTACAGATACCACTTCCAAGCAAGGCAGCATGCGCGCAATAAGCCTTTTAGGTATAATTAGGTGAGGGCCTGCAGGTGAGCTGACCCTGTAAAAGATTGAAGCTGAGGGCCTGCTGGTGATCTAACCCTCCAAAAGATTGTACAGTCGTGGCCAAAAGTTTTGAGAATGACACAAATATTAGTTTTCACAAAGTTGGCTGCTAAACTGCTTTTAGATCTTTGTTTCAGTTGTTTCTGTGATGTAGTGAAATATAATTACACGCACTTATACGTTTCAAAGGCTTTTATCGACAATTACATGACATTTATGCAAAGAGTCAGTATTTGCAGTGTTGGCCCTTCTTTTTCAGGACCTCTGCAATTCGACTGGGCATGCTCTCAATCAACTTCTGGGCCAATTCCTGACTGATAGCAACCCATTCTTTCATAATCACTTCTTGGAGTTTGTCAGAATTAGTGGGTTTTTGTTTGTCCACCCGCCTCTTGAGGATTGACCACAAGTTCTCAATGGGATTAAGATCTGGGGAGTTTCCAGGCCATGGACCCCAAATGTCAAAGTTTTAGTCCCCGAGCCACTTAGTTATCACTTTTGCCTTATGGCACGGTGCTCCATCGTGATGGAAAATACATTGTTCTTCACCAAACTGTTGTTGGATTGTTGGAAGAAGTTGCTGTTGGAGGGTGTTTTGGTACCATTCTTTATTCATGGCTGTGTTTTTGGGCAAAATTGTGAGTGAGCCCACTCCCTTGGATGAGAAGCAACCCCACACATGAATGGTCTCAGGATGCTTTACTGGTGGCATGACACAGGACTGATGGTAGCGCTCACCTTTTCTTCTCCGGACAAGCCTTTTTCCTGATGCCCCAAACAATCGGAAAGAGGCTTCATCGGAGAATATGACTTTGCCCCAGTCCTCAGCAGTCCATTCACCATATTTTCTGCAGAAGATCAATCTGTCCCTGATGTTTTTTTGGAGAGAAGTGGCTTCTTTGCTGCCCTTCTTGACACCAGGCCATCTTCCAAAAGTCTTCGCCTCACTGTGCGTGCAGATGCGCTCACACCTGCCTGCTGCCATTCCTGAGCAAGCTCTGCACTGGTGGCACTCCGATCCCGCAGCTGAATCCTCTTTAGGAGACGATCCTAGCGCTTGCTGGACTTTCTTGGACGCCCTGAAGCCTTCTTAACAAGAATTGAACCTCTTTCCTTGAAGTTCTTGATGATCCTATAAATTGTTGATTGAGGTGCAATCTTAGTAGCCACAATATCCTTGCCTGTGAAGCCATTTTTATGCAACGCAATGATGGCTGCACGCATTTCTTTGCGGGTCACCATGGTTAACAATGGAAGAACAATGATTTCAAGCATCACCCTCCTTTTAACAGGTCAAGTCTGCCATTTTAACCCAATCAGTCTGACATAATGATCTCCAGCCTTGTGCTCGTCAAAATTCTCACCTGAGTTAACAAGACGATTACTGAAATTATCTCAGCAGGTCCTTTAATGACAGCAATGAAATGCAGTGGAAAGTTTTTTTTGGGATGAAGTTTATTTTCATGGCAAAGAAGGACTATGCAATTCATCTGATCACTATTCATAACATTCTGGAGTATATGCAAATTGCTATTATAAAAACTTAAGCAGCAACTTTTACAATTTCCAATATTTATGTAATTCTCAAAACTTTTGGCCATGACTGTAGTTGAGGGCCTGCTGCTGAGCTGACCCTCTAAAACATTATGTTTGAGGGCCTGCTGCTGAGATGACATTAAAAAAATTATGGGAGAGTGCCTGCTGCTTAGCTGACCATTGAAAAAAATTACAGTGTTCAATGCAGGCCGGGTCGCCTGAATACTTCAGCTAGGAATAATGGAATAGGACTCCGGTTCCATTTTTTTGGTTTTCGTACCTGGGGCCATGATTAAGAGGGACAGCCGGGGCATCTATATTGCGCCGCTAGAGGTGAAATTCTTGGACCGGCACAAGACGAATCAAAGTGAAAGCATTTGCCAAGAATGTTTTCATTAATCAAAAAGAAAGTCGGAGTTTCAAAGACGATCAGATACAGTCATAGTTCCAACCATAAACGATGAAGACCGACGATCCGGTGGCGTTATTCCCATGACCCGCCGAGCAGCTTCCGGGAAACCAAAGTCTATGTGTTCCGAGGGGTGTTTGGTTTCAAAGCTGAAACTTAAAGGAATTGATGGAAGGGCACCACCAGGATGAAGCCTGCAGCTTAATTTGACTCAACACGGGAAACCTTACCTGGCCCGGACACGGAAAGAATTGACAAATTGATAGCTCTTTCTCGATACTGTGGATGGTGGTGCATGGACGTTCTTAGTTGGTGGAATGATTTGTCTGGTTAATTCCGATAATGAACGAGACTCCTCCGTGATAACTAGTTACGCGACCCCCGGCGGTGAGGATTGTGTTGACCAGACTCCTGGATAGTGAGACTGGACTTGTAGGTGAGGGCATGATGGTTAGTGTTGAGCGCGAATATTCGAATATCGAATTTTTTTCGCGAATATCGGCACTTCGCTAATTCGCGAATATTTCGAATATAGTGATATAAATTCGATATTTCGAATATTCTTTTTTTTTTTTGTTTGTTTTTTTCTTTTTTTTTCTTTCCCACTTCCCTAAAGTTGTTCTTACCTGTCCTTTGGATCCCTGGCTGCTCCAGTCAGTGCCCGTTGCCGCTTCTGCCGACTTCCGTGCTCATGGACTATCACCATGGGAACGTCTCCATATACTAGAATGTACTGTCGGATTTAAAAATTACGTTGAAATCGCAATTCGATTATTTCAAGTTTTAATAATCGAATTTCGATTTTAACTTAAAGGCTACTCTCCTATTGAAATAGCAATGCGATTATTTCAAGTTATAATAATCGAATTTCGATTTTAACTTAGCACTGCTATATTCCATATTCGTTAATTCTAGCCTAATATGGAATATAGCAGTGCTAAGTTAAAATCGAAATTCGATTATTATAACTTGAATTAATCGAATTGCGATTTCAACTTGGACCTGGTTTACTATGGTTGGCTTGGTAGAATTAGCGAATATGACGAATATATTCGTTATATTCCACAAAACGAATATGGCGAATGTATTCGTTATATTCCACAAAACGAAGATGACGAAATATTCTCCATCTTCGTTTTAGCTACCTATTCATCAACTTCGCTAATTCTAGCAATCATATAGGAAAGTTTACTATAGAGACAGCTAAGTTTAATTCGCTATGCGATTATATTACTTTGCTTTTTTTTATAAATAGAATAATTATAATAATTATCAGGTATTATAATTATTCAATTTTTTTTTTTTAAAAGCAGTCATATAATCGCATAGCGAATTAAACTTAGCTGTCTCTATTCTAGCAATCATATAGGAAAGTTTACTATAGAGACAGCTAAGTTTAATTCGCTATGCGATTATATGACTGCTTTTAAAAAAAAAAAAAAATTGAATAATTATAATACCTGATAATTATTATAATTATTCTATTTATAAAAAAAGCAAAGTAATATAATCGCATAGCGAATTAAACTTAGCTGTCTCTATAGTAAACTTTCCTATATGATTGCTAGAATTAGCGAAGTTGATGAATAGGTAGCTAAAACGAAGATGGAGAATATTTCGTTATCTTCGTTTTGTGGAATATAACGAATACATTCGCCATATTCGTTTTGTGGAATATAACAAATATATTCGTCATATTCGCTAATTCTACCAAGCCAACCATAGTAAACCAGGTCCAAGTTGAAATCGCAATTCGATTAATTCAAGTTATAATAATCGAATTTCGATTTTAACTTAGCACTGCTATATTCCATATTAGGCTAGAATTAACGAATATGGAATATAGCAGTGCTAAGTTAAAATCGAAATTCGATTATTATAACTTGAAATAATCGCATTGCTATTTCAATAGGAGAGTAGCCTTTAAGTTAAAATCGAAATTCGATTATTATAACTTGAAATAATCGAATTGCGATTTCAATAGGAGAGTAGCCTTTAAGTTAAAAATCGCAATACGCGATTATTTAAATCGCATATTAATCGCAATAACAAGAATAATGCCGAATATTCGATTTCGACGAATATAAAACGAATATTCTATCGAATATTTGCGAATTTCGTCGAAATCGAATATGGCACCTGCCGCTCATCACTAATGATGGTAAGCTGACCCTCTAAAAAACTTTATGCTAGAGCCTGCAGGTGAGCTGACCGTGTAAAACATTATATGCGTGGGCCTGCAGGTGAGCTGACCCTATAAAAGATTGTGGGTGAGGGCCTGCTGGTGAGCTGACCCTGTAAAAGATTGTGGGTGAGGGCCTGCTGGTGAGCTGACCCTGTAAAAGATTTTAGGTGCGGGCCTGCTGGTGAGCTGACCCTGTAAAACATTATATGCGAGGGCCTGCTGGTGAGTTGACTCTGTAAAACATTATATGCGAGGGCCTGCTGGTAAGCTGACCCTGTAAAAGATTTTAGGTGCAGGCCTGCTGGTGAGCTGACCCTCTAAAAAATTATATGCGAGGGCCTGCTGTGAGCTGACCCTGTAAAAGATTATATGCGAGGGCATGCTGGTGAGCTGTCCCTGTAAAACATTATATGCGAGGGCCTGCTGGTGAGCTGACCCTGTAAAATATTTTAGGTGCGGGCCTGGTGGTGAGCTGATCATGTAAAAGATTTTAGGTGTGGGCCTGCTGGTGAGCTGACCCTATAAAACATTATATGCGAGGGCCTGCTGGTGAGCTGGCCCTGTAAAAGATTTTAGGTGCGGGCCTGCTGGTGAGCTGACCCTGTAAAAGATTTTATGTGCAGGCCTGCAGGTGAGCTGACCTTCTAAAAAATAAAATGTGAGGGCTTTTAGGTGAGCTGACCATGTAAAAGATTTGAGGTGCGGGCCTGCTAGTGAGCTGACCATGTAAAAGATTTGGAGGTGTGGGCCTGCTGGTGAGCTGACCCTGTAAAATATTTGAGGTGCGGGCCTGCTGGTGAGCTAACCCTGTAAAAGATTTTATGTGTGGGCCTGCTAGTGAGCTGGCCCAGTAAAATATTGTAGGTGAAGGCCTGCTGGTAAGCTGACCCTGTAAAATATTATATGCGGTGGCCAAAAGGTGAGCTGACCCTGTAAAAGATTGTAAGTCAGGGCCTGCTGGTGAGCTGACCCTCTGAAAAATTATATGCGAGGGCCTGTAGCTGAGATGACCCTCTAAAAAAATTATATGCGAGGGCCTGCAGTTGAGCTTACCCTCTAAAAAATTATATGCGAGGGCCTGCATGTGAGCTGACCCTGTAAAGCATTCTAGGTGAAGGGCATTTATGCGAGGGCATTATATGTGACGAATAAGCATGTTGATATAATGGAAGAGGAGGAAGAGAAAGGATAAGAATGGGAAGATTCAACCATATACCCTTGTTTGTGGTGGAAGGGGTGCATGGGAATACAGTGTATACAGTATATTATAAACAACACATTTAAAGTGCCTTTATGTTCAGCCGCTTTCCTCTGGTGGAGTCGAGAAGTCATGGTCAATCCAGGCCTTGTTCATTTTTATAAGAGTCAACCTGTCAGCATTTTCAGTTGACAGGCAGATACGCTTATCTGTTATAATGCCACCAACAACACTAAATACCCGCTCAGACAAAACGCTGCCAGCACCTCCAAAGCATAGATTGCCAGTTCTTGTCATGTATCCAGCTTGGACACCCACCGTAAGGTACTGAGGGATCACTGAGGATTCTGACATGTACTCCTTCACCATCTTTCAAAAATGTTCCCTTGTGACACTAGGCCGTGCATCAGGGTGAGGGTGCTGGCGGGGTTTCATGAAACTGTCCCAGGCTTTGGAGAGTGTTGCCCTGCCTTTGTTGGAAGTGCTGTGTGTTCCCCTTGCTTCCCCTTATCGGTTGGCCAAGGAACTACAGAGTCTGCCGCCAGCGTTGTCAGATGAAAATTTTGGGAGCAATTTTTCAACAAGGAACTTCTAGTTTTGCACCGTTTTGCTTATTCTCTCCACCTGAGGAATGAGAGATGAGAAGTTCTCCTTGTAGCGGGGGTCGAGAAGGGTCAACAATCAGTAATCCATGTTGTCTAAAATGTGAATAACGTGCGGGTCGCTGGAAAGGCAGCCTAACATTAAGTCAGCCATGTGTGCCAGAGTACCAACAGGCAGGACTTCGCTGTCGTCATCAGCAGGATTACTCTCAATCTCCTCATCCTCTTCCTCCTCTTCTGCCCACCCACGCAGAACAGGTAGAATTAAACTTCCATGGGTACTACCCTCTGTAATGGAGCAGAAACAAATGAAAAGAGAGCACATATTACCAAAAATATATAAATTTTATTACAATAAGTTAAAAAATAATAACAAAAAAAGGAGAAGGGTAAATTAGTACATGAGATGCCGTGAAACAAGGTGATGGGAGCGGAGAAAAAACAGCACCACCCTGGGAGGAAGGAGCACACGGTTGAGACAAATGGAGAGATGTAATATACATAATATCTGACATGGGAATAAGCGATCTTGGGTACAGTGCCCAGTCCATGCAGAAAATAAATGGAGAAATAGAGCCATACAATATCAGGTGAAGCACGGTCAGCTCATGCACCCCCACTAGAAGTAGATACAAACATGTGAGGATGGAAATTGTATCATACAGGGCAAAGTGCCGGTGGACAAAAATTGACCACACAATCAGCGGGGGGCAATAGGAGACCAGAGCTTACCTGAAATAACCGTGTGCAAGGATACCCAGGGTGGCGCTACCCCAACGCGCGTTTCGGCGTGCCTTCGTCACTTCTTCCAGGAGAATAACATCACTCTTTTGGCCCATCCCCCTGATCTAAATCCAATTGATAACCTTTGGGGATGGATGGCAAGGGAAGTTTACAAACAGTTCCATACAGTAGATGTCCATCGTGAGGCTGTCTTTACCACTTGGAAAAATGTTCCCACTCACCTCATGGAAACGCTTGCATCAAGCATGCCGAAACAAATTTTTGAAGTGATAAACAATAACGGCAGAGCTACTGATTACTGAGTTCATGTTTGGAAGTTGGATTTCTGTTTTTTTTTGGGGGGGGGGGTTAGATTTTTTTTTAAGGTGTGGTCCTAAACATTTGATCAGCTGAAAAACAGCCTGTTTCAGTTTATTTGTTGTTTTCATTAAATTGAATGCTCAAAAAATGTTTTGTCTCACTCCCATTTCTTCTTGTTGCATGTTGAAGCTCTACTTTGAACCTTGTGAATATCCAGCCATGCTAAATATGATTTTTTGCCATTTTTCAAGTGGTCTTAAACTTTTGATCAGGACTGTACCATCGGCCGCTGGAACCCACATCCTCTCCTCTGGTCCGTAACCCTTCCAGTGGACAAGATACTGGAGGGATCTACGGAGAACTCAGGAGTCCACAATCCGCTGATTTGAAATTCTAAATTACCGCCCAACATGACAGGAGAGGGGGGCAAGCTCAACAGGTTTGTCACATTTCTTCAACATGACTTAAGAAATACATTATGAATTTTCAAAACCTGAGGAAGTTCAAGGCGGAAGGCTACAGGTTTAACAATGGCAGTGATCTTATATGGACCAATACATCTTGGGCCCAACTTCCAAGAAGGTACCTTAAAGGGGTTATCCGAGTTATTTTTATATTCTTTCTATGTTCCTAACTAAGCAAATGTAACAGCTTTGCAATTCACTCCCTTTATCTCCGGTGGCTGGTTTCTCAGATTTCACTGAGGGTCACATGACCTGTGATGTCAGCTTCTCTCCCTGTGCTGATAATGTTTGTTTACAAGCCTGTAAATGAGACGTCACTGTGCTGGCCACGCCCCCCCTCACTGCCGTCTAATCTCTGCTAGGATACTTAACCCCTTCAGCTGCACAGCTCTGCAGCAGGGACAATTCTGGGCACTGGAGCTGATCTACTAGAGAGAGCATTACACAAGAAGGTAAGGGGAAGATCCTGTGTGTATTAGCAGTGTCATTATACAGGTGGGACATGTAGTCCTACACATGCAACATGCTGCAGAGTCTCCCAGCACTCAGGGCAGCTCTTGTATCCACTCCCTTAGCAGTGTCATTATACAGCTGGGACTTGTAGTCCTACACATACAACATGCTGCTGAGTCTCCCAGCAGGCAGACATGTCACTCAGGGCAGCTCTTGTATTCACTCTCTTAGCAGAGCGGGGGGGGGGGCAGAGATTGTTTTTATTGCATGTAAACAAAGAGCCAGAAAAGAACCAGGGAAATTAGGAAAAATATATTTTTTTTGTTGCATAAAACTTGCTTAGCTCAGTTATATATCAGATTTTCAGTGCTATATTATTTTTCATAACTCGGACAACCCCTTTAAGCTTACTGTTTATTGTGGACAGCCACACAGAATCACCCACTCTCAGGTCCAGACCATTCATACTTCTCCTGTCAGCCACACGCTTATACCTGTTGCCCATCTTTTTCAGTTTTTTTTTTATTTTCTGCCAAATCGAAGACAAAGAAGAGACAAGTCGCTCCTCCTCAGGAATACCATAAGTTTGAAAACTAGAAAATGCCAAACTGTGGATGGAATATGCCCCAAAAAACAGCGACATATCAGTGGACTCCTGTCTATGGTTATTAATGGCAAACTCAGCTAACAACAAGAATGAAGACCACTCCTCCTAGTTCTCCGAAACAAAACATCTCAAGTAAGTCTCCAGATTCTGATTAGTGCGCTCCGTCTGTCCATTCGACTGAGGATGAAAAGCCAAAGAAAAGGACAATTGTACCCCCAGTCGAGTACAGAACGCTTTCCAGATCTGGAAACAAACTGAGCCCCCCGATCAGACACCACATCAGAGGGTCTAAAATTTCTTAAAATAAATAAAACAATAAAACTAAATAGATTAAAATTAATTACTGCATTATTAGGATCTTCTATCGGCGTTGCAGACCTCCGTGTGAGGTGGGCTCAACTCACATCAAACAATGGTTTACTCAAAAAGGTGGTTTTGCTGCCACATATAGGCTGTAACTTCAGAGTGTAGGTAAGGATATGACAGTCTCTTCTAGTGCAGCCGAACAACCGGATTCCAACAGAGGATGATCTTTGCCAAAAACGACCCTTCTGTGGATTTTAGAGTTTGGAGCACATAGTGAAGATCCATTAACTTTGCATATATCAACAAGATTTCATTATGCTCACAAAAGTATAAAATCAACAGGCATTGAACAATCAGCAGGTCATCGGCATTCACAAGATTGACCGACCCAGGTTTCACCAAAATAGCTTCATCAGGGGCGAATGTTACACCCACTTCTGGGCGTTTTATTTATATAAGTAGGGGATGACAAAGAAAGCATACCACTCCCACCCCTTTTCAATATAAAATACATACACTCACCTAAAGAATTATTAGGAACACCATACTAATACAGTGTTGGACCCCCTTTTGCCTTCAGAACTGCCTTAGTTCTACATGGCATTGATTCGACAAGGTGCTGATAGCTGATAGCATTCTTTAGAAATGTTGGCCCATGTTGATAGGATAGCATCTTGCAGTTGATGGAAATTTGAGGGATGCACATCCCAAAGATGCTCTATTGGGTTGAGATCTGGTGACTGTGGGGGCCATTTTAGTACAGTGAACTCATTGTCATGTTCAAGAAACCAATTTGAAATGATTTGAGCTTTGTGACATGGTGCATTATTCTGCTGGAAGTAGCCATCAGAGGATGGGTACATGGTGGTCATGAAGGGATGGACATGATCAGAAACAATGCTCAGGTAGCCCGTGGCATTTAAACGATGGCCAATTGGCACTAAGGGGCCTAAAGTGTGCCCAGAAAACATCCCCCACACCATTACACCACCACCACCAGCCTGCACAGCCTGGATACATGTTCTCATTCTGTTTACGCCAAATTCGGACTCTACCATTTGAATGTCTCAACAGAAATTGAGACTCATCAGACCAGGCAACATTTTTCCAGTCTTCAACAGTCCAATTTTGGTGAGCTTGTGCAAATTGTAGCCTCTTTTTCCTATTTGTAGTGGAGATGAGTGGTACCCGGTGGGGTCTTCTGCTGTTGTAGCCCACCTTTTTTTCCCATTCTGACATTCAGTTTGGAGTTCAGGAGATTGTCTTGATCAGGACCACAACCCTACATGCATTGAAGCAACTGCCATGTGATTGGTTGACTAGATAATCGCATTAATGAGAAATAGAACAGGTGTTCCTAATAATTCTTTAGGTGAGTGTATATCTTAAAAACGTTTATACAATTAAAACAACCATATTTATTTTAGTTATACTTGAATTAGATCAGCATTCAATATCAGTACTGATTTAAAAGTCTTTCTCCTGCATTTAATAATTTCACATTGCCTGTATTACATATATTAGATCTCCGCAGTATATCATCGCTAATCCTTTAAAACAGACTTTCAAATCTCTGTTGTTTTTAACAAATGTAACCGGAGTCATTATATCTTCTCTCCATAATACATAATTTATCCTTTCTACTTACAGCTCGTAACTAGAGTTAAGCTGACACCTGGATGTTCGGGTTCGACGGGTTCGGGACCTGAACTTGACCGAAACTTGACCCCGAACCCCATTGAAGTCAATGGGGACCCGAACTTTTGAGCACTAAAATGGCTGTAAAAATGTCATGGAAAGGGCTAGAGGGCTGAAAATGGCATCAAAATGTGGTTATGAGCATGGCAAGTGCTCTGCAAACAAATGTGGATAGGGAAATGACTTTAAATGACATAAAATACGTAAAAAAAAATAATAATAATCTTGATCTAGGAGGACGAGGTCCATATGGAGTAGGAGGTTGAGGAGGCGGTGGATGTGGCGGTGTAGGTGGAAGCGGCGGTGGAGGAGGAGGTAGCCTACACTGTTTTTTTGTTTTAAATTTTATTTTTTAAATCAGGGTACACCCTAAAACATTGGGAAATATAATCTGTGATAACCCCCTGCAGTCGTGTTAAACACACGTTCAGACAATATACTGGCTGCAGGGCAGGCCAGCACCTCCAGGGCGTAAAGGGCAAGCTCAGGCCATGTGCCCAATTTGCAGACCCAGAAGTTGCAGGGGCTGACCCCTGTCAGCCAGTTCATGTAGGCGTGTGCAAACTTACTGCCCCACCATGTCGCACGTATCCGTGATGTTCACAATCCAATTTGATATCTGCTCTATCAACTTTCGATGTTCTTTTATGCGACTACCATGGTGATCACGGGTGGCGGGGAATCAGGGCTCCACACTGGAGAGGGAGCGTGAGAAAGAGAGACCACATCCAAGGGAGGATTAATTTTTTCAAATTTAAATTTATAGAGTTGAATTATGGGAGAAATTATTAAAGCATAAAAGTGTGACAACTTTTTAAAGTTTAAGCATTGAATGAAAGGATGTGGCGCACATTAATTACTGAAAAATGTATTACATTTTAGTCCCTGTCACCTATGCAGAGCAGGGGTTTATTCACATCTAAAATTGTATAATGTCAACCCAAGAATTTAACAGAACAATTTGTGAAATTTAATAAGCTGTCAACTAGGTAGATGAGGGGTATATTACACCGAAAAATTGGGGAATTTCACCAGAAAATGTAACTGACTATTTATTTATTTTGTTAACCTGTCTACTAGGTATAGCAGTGGTACTTCACACCCAAAAATTGTTGATTTTTAACTGAAAATGTAACTGACAATTATACATTTTTTTTTTTTTTTAACCGGCCTACTAGGTGTAGCAGTGGTACTTCACACCCAAAAATTGGTGAATTTAAACAGAAAATGTAACTGCAAATATTATTTTATTTTTTTACCGGTCTACTAGGTATAGCAGTGGTACTATACACACATAAATTGGTGAATTTCACCCGAAAATGTAAATTACATTTATTTTTATTTTTTTAACCTGTCTACTAGGTATAGCAGTGGTACTATACACCCAAAAATTGGTGAATTTCACCAGAAAATGTAACTGACAAAGTAGTAAAATGATATAAATTAAAATACGTACAAATAAAAAACCAAAAAATGATTTATGAGGTAGAGTTCCATATGGAGTAGGAGTTTGAGGAGGCGGTGGACGTAGCAGTGTAGATGGAAGTGGCTGTGGAGGAGGACGAGATAGCCAACACAGGTTTTTGGTATTAATTTTATTTTTAAAAATTAGTGTGAAATATCCAAAATACAAGAATGAACAATTGCGCTGCAGTATAACAATGGCTGGTTAGTGCTGGTATACATGTCTATTCTGCACAAGGTACGGACAAATCCTGAGTGATCCATGACTGGTTCATTTTAATAAACGTGAGCTTGTCCACATTGGCTGTGGACAGGAGGCTGCGCTTGTCTGTGATGATGCCCCCTGCCGTGCTAAACACACGTTCAGATAATACACTGGCTGCAGGGCAGACCAGCACCTCCAAGGCGTAAAGGGCAAGCTCAGGCCATGTGCCCAATTTGGAGACCCAGAAGTTGAAGGGGGCAGACCCGTCATTCAGTACGTGTAGGCGTGTGCACACATACTGCTCCACCATGTTGGTGAAATGCTACCTCCTGCTAAGACGTTCCATATCAGCTAGTGGTGCTGGTTGTTGTGGCAAGCTAACAAAGCTTTTCCACATTTCGGCCATGCTAACCCTGCCTTCTGTGGTGCTGTCGGTGCCCCAGCTGCGTTGGCAATCTCCTCGTCCTCTGCCTTCGCCTTGTGCTTCCACTGTGCCCCCGCTGTTAGGTGGATATGCGACCAGCAGCACGTCTACCAGCGCGCGCTTGTACTCACGCATCTTATGATCACTCTCCAGTGAGGGAATTAAGGGCGGTACTTTGTCCTTGTAACAGGGATCCAGCAGTGTGGCCAACCAGTAATTAGCACAAGTTAGAATGTGGGCAACTCGGCTTTCGTTGCGGAGACACTGCAGCATGTAATCGCTCATGTGTGCCAGGTTTCCCAGAGGCAACGAAAAGCTGTCCTCTGTGGGAGGTGTATCGTCTGTGTCCTCTGTATCCCCCAGCCACGCACTAGTGATGGCCATGAGCTGGTCTGGGTGCCACCCTGCTGTGAACATGGTTCCTCCTCCTCCATCTCCTCATCCTCCACCTTGTCATCCTCTAGAACTGTGCCCTGGCTGGACAATTGTGTACATGGCATTTGTGGGTGCAGGAACCCACCCTCAGAGCCACTTGGGAATGACTGGCCGGAAACGCTACGAAATGATCCCTCTTGCTCCTCCTCTTCCTCCTGTGCCACATCCTCTTCCATCATCGCCAGGAGCGTTTTTTCAAGGAGGTGTAGAATTGGTATAGTAACGCTGATAATGGCCTTATCGGCATTGGCCATTTTGGTGGAGTACTCGAAACAGCACAACAAGGAACACAGGTCTCACATGGAGGCCCAGTCATTGGTGGTAAAGTGGTGCTGATCCGCCGAGCGACTCACCCGTGCGCGCTGCAGCTGAAACTCCACTATCGCCTGCTGCTGCTCGCACAGTCTGGCCAGCATGTGCAAGGTGAAGTTCCACCCTGTGGGCACGTCGCAACATCGCATATGAGGCGGTGAGCGGGAAGGCCAAAGTTACGCTGCAGCGCTGACAGACGAGCAGCAGAAGGGTGAGAACGGCGAAACCGCGCACAGACGGCCTGCACTTTATGCAGCAGCTCTGACAAATTGGGGGTACGTTTTAAGGAATTTCTCTACCACCAAATTCAGCACATGCGCCAGACAAGGGGTGTGCGTCAAATCGGCTTTTCCCAGAGCTGCTACGAGATTTCACCCATTATCGCACACCACCAGGCCAGGCTTGAGGCTGACTGGCACAAACCACTCATCGGTCTGTTTTTCAAGGCCCGTCCACAGCTCCTGCGCGGTGTGGGGTTTGTCCCCCAAACAGATAAGTTTTAAAACTGCCTGCTGTCGTTTACCCCTGGCTGTGCTGAAGTTGGTGGTGAAGGTGTTACGCTGACCGGATGAGTAGCTGGTAGAGGATGAGGATGTAGACTGGGAGGAGGAAGTAGAGTAGGAGTAGGAAGCAACAGGAGGCAAACTGAAGCACCCTGCAATCCTCGGTGGTGGAAGGACATGCACCAAACTGCTATCCGCCTCAGGCCCAGCCACCACTGCATTTACCCAGTGTGCTGTTATGGAGATATAACATCCCTGACCGTGCTTACTAGTCCACGTATCCGTAGTGAGGTGCACCTTGCCACAGATGGCGTTGCGCAGTGCACACCTTTTTTTGTCCCCTACTTGGTTGTGAAGGGAAGGGATGGCTCTCCTGGAAAAGTAGTGGCGGCTGGGCACGACGTACTGTGGGACAGCCACCGCCATAAGGCCTTTAAAACTATCCGTCTCCACCAGACGGAATAGCAGCATTTCAGAGGCCAGTAATTTAGAATCGCGGGTGGGTAGGGGGGTAGTTTCTCTTCCTCTCCAGTGTTTGGGAGATGGAGAGCCGAACGCTTCCGTGGGACATTGTGGAGATGCTTGGTGACCCAGGTGTTGGTGTTGCTGGCAGATCCTTTGTTTGCGGGGTAGCAGGTGGCACTGTCACTCCAGAGGTGGATGAAGAGGCCGAGACTGCAGCAGATGAGAAAGCAGAAGGAGCCACAGACCTTTCTTGGTGTTTGAGGTGTCTACTCCATTGCAGCTTGTGCTTTGCACTTAAATGCCTGGTCATGCAGGTTGAGCTTCAGGCTCTGATTGCACAGCGTGCAAACCACTCTTGTCTTGTTGTCAGCACATTGTCTAAAGAACTGCCACGCCAGGGAACTCCTTGGAGCTGGCTTTGGTGTGCTCGGTCCCTTGCTGCAGTGGGCAGTAGCAGGCGTATTGTCTTGAGGACGGCCGCTCCGCTTTTGCACCCTGCTCCCTCTTCTGCTGTCCTGGTGGCTCTGTGCGACCACCGCCTCTTCCTCCAAACTACAGGGTGGGCCATTTATATGGATACACCTTAATAAAATGGAAATGGTTGGTGATATTAACTTCCTGTTTGTGGCACATTAGTATGTGTGAGGGGGGAAACTTTTCAAGATGGGTGGTGACCATGGCGGCCATTTTGAAGTCAGCCATTGTGAATCCAACTTTTGTTTTTTTCAATAGGAAGAGGGTCATGTGACACATCAAACTTATTGGGAATTTCACAAGAAAAGCAATGGTGTGCTTGGTTTTAACATAACTTTATTCTTTCATGAGTTATTTACAAGTTTCTGACCACTTATAAAATGTGTTCAATGTGCTGCTTATTGTGTTGGATTGTCAATGCAACCCTCTTCTCCCACTCTTCACACACTGATAGCAACACCGCAGGAGAAATGCTAGCACAGGCTTCCAGTATCCATGGTTTTAGGTGCTGCACATCTCGTATCTTCACAGCATATACTGGAAGCCTGTGCTAGCATTTCTCCTGCGATGTTGCTATCAGTGTGTGAAGAGTGGGAGAAGAGGGTTGCATTGACAATCCAACACAATGGGCAGCACATTGAACACATTTTATAAGTGGTCAGAAACTTGTAAATAACGCATGAAAGAATAAAGTTACGTTAAAACCAAGCACACCATTGTTTTTTTTGTGAAATTCCCAATAAGTTTGATGTGTCACATGACCCTCTTCCCATTGAAAAAACTAAAGTTGGATTCAAAATGGCCGACTTCAAAATGGCCGCCATGGTCACCACCCATCTTGAAAAGTTTCCCCCCTCACATATACTAATGTGCCACAAACAGGAAGTTAATATCACCAACCATTCCCATTTTATTAAGGTGTATCCATATAAATGGCCCACCCTGTACATAGGTCACTCGCATGACCTTGATTCCATGTGGGGTCAAGGACCTCATCGTCCTCCACATCATCTTCCACCCATTCTTCACCCCTGTCCTCCTTGTCGGTCTGCACACTTTCGAAAGCCCCAGCAGTTGGCACCTATATTTCGTCATCATCCGAGACGTGCTGCGGTTGTCCTCCCATGTACTCATCTTGAAAGATAAGTGGTTGGGCATCGGTGCACTCAATCTCTTCCACTTCTGTGGCAGGGCTAGGTGGATGGCCCTGGGAAACCCTGCTAACAGAGTCATCAAAAAGCAGAAGAGATTGCTGCATGACTTGGGGCTCAGACTGCTTGGCTGATTTGCAAGGGGGTGAGGTGAAAGACTGATGGACATCGGCTACAGGTGCCAACTGTGGTCTTTCAGCAAGAGACTGGGTGGGAGACAATGTGAAGGAACTGGATCCACTGTCAGCAACTAAATCTACTATCGCCTGTACTTGTTTAATAGTAGAATAGAACGACAGTATGTATAGGGTGTATCTCACACGGCCTGAACCAGACTAGGCCTCAATTAAATTTGTTTGCCCAAAATGGCTGTATTTCAAATACCTGAATAGAAGCCTTGTATTTAAAGGGTGTATCTCACACACCCTGAACCAGACTAGACCTTAATTAAAGATTTTTTTTCGGTCACTGGGCTTAGGGATAAAAAAAAATGTGCCCTGCACCCACAAAACACAGTGTATGTAGATCGCTGAGTTAGATTCAGTCCTATTCTCTCCCTCACTGCAGCAGCAACCTCTCCCTACACTAAGCACAGCAGAGTGTCGCGCAGCGCTACGTGACTACAGCTTATATAGAGGCTGGTCACATGTTACACTGGCTAATCACAGCCATGCCATTAGTAGGCATAGCTGTGGTGGCTTCTAAGGTCAGACAGTTAATTAAACGCTTGTTGATTGGCTGATCTGCAGCCTTTCAAAAAGCGCCAAGAAAGCACCAAACCCGAACCTTTACTGAAATGTTCGGGTCCAGGGTCCAAAAATCCTAAAGTTCGGTACGAACCCAAACTTTACAGTTCGGGTTCGCTCAACCCTACTCATAACCAAAAATGCTCTATCCTTAGCATTACGTTGTTTAGCATTACCCACATGTTATCATTCGGCCAATCACATTGCACTCACATCTACTATCACCCTACGTCATTCCCCATTCACCAACCTGATACGTGATTTATAGCAACCTATTCTAACTGTTCCTCCACATAGTGTTATACGTTAGCTTCACTGCAAACTATTCAATCAAACATTGTTTCAAATCAAAGTCAATATTTAGTCCCTCCGATTGTAGGGAACTCATTTTATATATCACTTCCAGTTCCCGGTGATTGATGTTCGCCACCGGGGCCCCACCCCGCCAGTTCAGCTTAACCTTTTCAATCCACGCAAACCATAACCCCTTCCTTAGGATCTTTTCCATGCATTTTTTTTTAAATGTCTGGACATGCTATGACTTTCCAAGCCTTTCTTTATGTTGTTAATATGCTCCTGGATTCTAGTCTTAAGCTTGTGCATAGTTCTCCCAATATAGTGTAGCCCGCATGGGCATTTAAGTAGATAGACAACCCCCATATGCTCACAGGTTATTTCCCTTTTAATATCATAGGTCAAACCACTTTTAGATGTTATACTGTGTACTGTCCTTTTTTTTAAATCTTTATTAGTGCGATTTCTACATACAATGCAGAAACCGCACCATGTGAATTATTTTTTTTCCCTTTTTCTCAACCTTCGTGGGGGTATGTTTGTGCACCAGAATGTCCCGCAAATTGGGCGATTTTCAATACAGAACCTCTGGTTTTTCTAGAATAATAGCCCTCAAAGTGAGGTCATTTCTCAGAACTGACCAGTTCTTTCATAGTGTATTTTTCATTGGCCCTGGAATAGCACTGAACTGGGTGAAAAAGTTAAATCTATAATCCTTTTCTTCCTTATTATTTCAGTTTTTTATTTCTTTACCTCTAATTTCCACAGTTTCACCAATCCTTTTCAACTTATATTCATCATAACCTTTTTTCCTCAAAACGTTCTTGTATGGTTTTACTTTGTTCTCTGTAGTCCTCTATGTCCGTGCAGTTTCTATAAATCCGCATAAGTTGTCCTTTAGGGATATTTTCTATGCCACCATGGTCCTTGGATAGAAAAAATCCCTACAGGACAACTTATGCGGATTTATAGAAACTGCGCGGACATAGAGGACTACAGAGAACAAAGTAAAACCATACAAGAACGTTTTGAGGAAAAAGGTTATGATGAATATAAGTTGAAAAGGATTAGTGAAACTGTGGAAATTAGAGGTAAAGAAATAAAAAAACTGAAATAATAAGGAAGAAAAGGATTATAGATTTACCTTTTTCACCCAGTTCAGTGCTATTACAGGGCCAATGAAAAATACACTACGAAAGAACTGGTCAGTTCTGAGAAATGACCTCACTTTGGGGGCTATTATCCTAGAAAAACCAGAGGTTCTGTATCGAAAAGCACCCAATTTACAGGACGTTCTGGTGCACAACCATATACCCGCGAAGGTTGAGAAAAAATAAAAAAAAACAATTCACATGGTGCGGTTTCTGCATTGTTTGTTCAAATCGCACTAATGAAGATGAAAAGAAAAGGACAGTACACAGTATAACATCTAAAAGTGGTTTGACCTATGATATTAAAGGGGAAATAACCTGTGAGCATATGGGGGTTGTCTATCTACTTAAATGCCCATGCGGGCTACACTATATTGGGAGAACTAAGCACAAGCTTAAGACTAGAATCCAGGAGCATATTAACAACATAAAGAAAGGCTTGGAAAGTCATAGCATGTCCAGGCATTAAAAAAAAATATGCATGGAAATGATCCTATAGAAACATAACATAGAATGTGTCGGCAGATAAGAACTAGTGTTGATCACGAATATTCGAATTTCGAATTTTTATCGCGAATATAGGTACTTTGAAAATTCGCAAATATTTCGAATATAGTTATATATATTCGTAATTTTGAATATTTCAATTTTTTATATTTTTTTGCTCTATTGCTCTATTATCGTTTTTTCCAATATTCGCTATATTGCTATATATTCTTGTTTTAGAATATTGCGAATATTCGAAAAAACTAAGTTATAGCAATATAGTGAATATTCGAAAAAAATCGAATATATAGCAATTTAGCTAATATAGTGCTATAATCTTCTTTGTCTAATAGTTGTAAGTTGAAAAATACGCAATAAAAATTCGAATCCGAAAACTCGAATTACGAAAATTCGCATATTACACAATCATTACCTTGCCGATTTAGTAAAAAAATTGCGAATTTTCAAATATTTGACAAATATTCTAAAAAATATTCGAGAAATATCGCGAATTCGAATATGACCCCTGCCGCTCATCACTAATAAGAACCATTTGGCCCATCTAGTCTGCCCAATATACTAAATACTATGGATAGCCCCTGGCCCTATCTTATATGAAGGATGGCCTTATGCCTATCCCATGCATGCTTAAACTCCTCCACTACAGAAACAATTCTGTTAGTTATACTTGGGGTTAGTTATATGGGGTTATGGTTTGCGGGGATTAAAAAGGTTAAACTGAACTGGCGGGGTGGGGCCCCGGTGGCGAACATCATTTGCCGGGAACTGGAATGGATATATAAAATAGTTCCCTACAACCGGAGGGACTAAACATTGACTTTGATTTGAAACAATGTTTGATTAAATAGTTTGCAGTGAAGCTAACGTATAACACTATGTGGAGGAACAGTTAGAATGGGTTGCTATAAATCACGTGTCAGGTTGGTGAATGGGGAATGACGTAGGGTGATAGTAGATGTGAGTGCAATGTGATTGGCCGAATGATAACACGTGGGTAATTCTAAACAGCGTAATGCTAAGGATAGAGAATTTTTGGTTACAAGCTGTAGGTAGCAAGGAAAAATTATGTATTATGGAGAGCAGATATAATGACTTCCGTTACATTTATTAAAAACAACAGAGATTTTAAAGTCTGTTTTAAAGGATTAGCGTTGATATACTGTGGAGATCTAATATATGTAATACAGGCAATGTGAAATCATCAAATGCAGGGGAAAGACTTTTAATCAGTACTGATATTGAATGCTGATCTAATTCAAGTATAACTAACAGAAAAATGGTTGTTTAATTGTATAAACGTTTTTAAGATATGTTGGTAAGGCTGATTAGTCAGCCTGCATTTGTGGGAGGTGCGGAGGCTCTTCATATAGGAGCCACAGCCTCACTCACAGGCGGGTGTTCTCAGGTGCACAGGCCGCATGTTACCTTGTCCGTCCAGGTTCAGCCACGGCTGATACTATATGTTTTTGTCTTGTTACCTGGATTGCTCAGGCCGAGTTAAATGTTGTATGTCACCTGGATCGCCCAGGTTCAGCCACTGCAGATACCGGCTATGTCATTTGTCTTGTTACCTGGATCGCCCAGGCCGAGTTACATGTTGTATGTCACCTGGATCGTCCAGGCCGAGTTACATGTTATGTGTTACCTGGATCGTCCAGGCCGAGTTACATGTTATGTGTTACCTGGATCGTCCAGGCCGAGTTACATGTTGTATGTCTCCTGGATCGCCCAGGCATAGTTAAATGTTGTATGTCACCTGGATCGTCCAGGTTCAGCCACTGCAGATCACGGCTGTGTCATTTGTCTTGTTATCTGGATCGCCCAGGCCGAGTTACATGTTATGTGTTACCTGGATCGTCCAGGCCGAGTTACATGTTATGTGTTACCTGGATCGTCCAGGCCGAGTTACATGTTGTATGTCTCCTGGATCGCCCAGGCATAGTTAAATGTTGTATGTCACCTGGATCGCCCAGGTTCAGCCACTGCAGATACCGGCTATGTCATTTGTCTTGTTACCTGGATCGCCCAGGCCGAGTTACATGTTGTATGTCACCTGGATCGTCCAGGCCGAGTTACATGTTATGTGTTACCTGGATCGCCCAGGCCGAGTTACATGTTATGTGTTACCTGGATCGTCCAGGCCGAGTTACATTTTATGTGTTACCTGGATCGCCCAGGCCGAGTTACATGTTATGTGTTACCTGGATCGCCCAGGCCGAGTTAAATGTTGTATGTCACCTGGATCGTCCAGGCCGCATTAAATGTTCTATGTCACCTGGATCGTCTAGGCCAAGTTAAATGTTGTATGTCACCTGGATCGTCTAGGCCAAGTTAAATGTTGTATGTCACCTGGATCGTCCAGGCCAAGTTAAATGTTGCATGTCACCTGGATCGCCCAGGCCGCGTTAAATGTTGTCACCTGGATCGTCCAGGCCACGATAAATGTTGTATGTCACCTGGATCGCCCAGGTTCAGCTACTGCAGATACCATGCTATGTCATTTGTCTTGTTACCTGGATCGCCCAGGACAAGCTAAATGTTGGGTGACAATTGGACCGTTAGGTTCAGCCGCTGCTGACACTCTGCTATATGTCATGTTTTGTTATTAGAATAAGTCTCTGCCATACCCCACTCTATCGGTATATCGGGTTTACTCTACTCGCACCCAGAGCTGCGTTCACACGTCCTATACTACTACAGGTTCTTTCCAGGCCCATTTCAAGAACTGCATTCATGTAGCTGTTACATCTACAGTACAGACCAAAAGTTTGGACACACCTTCTCATTCAAAGAGTTTTCTTTATTTTCATGACTATGAAAATTGTAGATTCACACTGAAGGCATCAAAACTATGAATTAACACATGTGGAATTATATACATAACAAAAAAGTGTGAAACAACTGAAAATATGTCATATTCTAGGTTCTTCAAAGTAGCCACCTTTTGCTTTGATTACTGCTTTGCACACTCTTGGCATTCTCTTGATGAGCTTCCAACAGTCTTGAAGGAGTTCCCAGAGATGCTTAGCACTTGTTGGCACTTTTGCCTTCACTCTGCGGTCCAGCTCACCCCAAACCATCTCGATTGGGTTCAGGTCCGGTGACTGTGGAGGCCAGGTCATCTGGCGCAGCACCCCATCACTCTCCTTCATGGTCAAATAGCCCTTACACAGCCTGGAGGTGTGTTTGGGGTCATTGTCCTGTTGAAAAATAAATGATGGTCCAACTAAATGCAAACCGGATGGAATAGCATGCCGCTGCAAGATGCTGTGGTAGTCATGCTGGTTCAGTATGCCTTCAATTTTGAATAAATCCCCAACAGTGTCACCAGCAAAGCACCCCCAAACCATCACACCTCCTCCTCCATGTTTCATGGTGGGAACCAGGCATGTAGAGTCCATCCGTTCACCTTTTCTGCGTCGCACAAAGACGGTGGTTGGAACCAAAGATCTCAAATTTGGACTCATCAGACCAAAGCACAGATTTCCACTGGTCTAATGTCCATTCCTTGTGTTCTTTAGCCCAAACAAGTCTCTTCTGCTTGTTGCCTGCCCTTAGCAGTGGTTTCCTAGCAGAAATTCTACCATGAAGGCCTGATTCACACAGTCTCCTCTTAACAGTTGTTCTAGAGATGTGTCTGCTGCTAGAACTCTGTGTGGCATTGACCTGGTCTCTAATCTGAGCTGCTGTTAACCTGCGATTTCTGAGGCTGGTGACTCGGATGAACTTCTCCTCCGCAGCAGAGGTGACACTTGGTCTTCCTTTCCTGGGGCGGTCCGCATGTGAGCCAGTTTCTTTGTAGCGCTTGATGGTTTTTGTGACTGCACTTGTGGACACTTTCAAAGTGTTCCCCATTTTTCGGACTGACTGACCTTCATTTCTTAAAGTAATGATGGCTAGAGTTGAGCGAACACCTGGATGTTCGGGTTCGAGAAGTTCGGCCGAACATCCCGGAAATGTTCGGGTTCGGGATCCGAACCCGATCCGAACTTCGTCCCGAACCCGAACCCCATTGAAGTCAATGGGGACCCGAACTTTTCGGCACTAAAAAGGCTGTAAAACAGCCCAGGAAAGAGCTAGAGGGCTGCAAAAGGCAGCAACATGTAGGTAAATCCCCTGCAAACAAATGTGGATAGGGAAATGAATTAAAATAAAAATTAAATAAATAAAAATTAACCAAAATCAATTGGAGAGAGGTTCCATAGCAGAGAATCTGGCTTCCCGTCACCCACCACTGGAACAGTCCATTCTCAGATATTTAGGCCCCGGCACCCAGGCAGAGGAGAGAGGTCCCGTAACAGAGAATCTGTCTTCATGTCAGCAGAGAATTAGTCTGCATGTCATAGCAGAGAATCAGGCTTCACGTCAGCCACCACTGCAACAGTCCATTGGCATATATTTAGGCCCAGCACCCAGGCAGAGGAGAGAGGTCCCGTAACAGACAATCTGGCTTCATGTCAGCAGAGAATCAGTCTTCATATCATAGCAGAGAATCAGGCTTCACGTCACCCACCACTGTAAGAGTCCATTTTCATAAATTTAGGCCCAGCACACAGGCAGAGGAGAGAGGTCCCGTAACAGAGGATCTGGCTTCATGTCAGCAGAGAATCAGTCTGCATGTCATAGCAGAGAATCAGGCTTCACGTCACCCAACATTGGAACAGTCCATTGGCATATATTTAGGCCCCGGCACCCAGACAGAGGAGAGGTTCATTCAACTTTGGGTAGCCTCGCAATATAATGGTAAAATGAAAATAAAAATAGGATTGAATGAGGAAGTGCCCTGGAGTCCAATAATATATGGTTAAGGGGAGGTAGTTAATGTCTAATCTGGACAAGGGACGGACAGATCCTGTGGGATCCAAGCCTGGTTCATTTTTATGAACGTCAGCTTGTCCACATTGGCTGTAGACAGGCGGCTGCGTTTGAGGCCTAGTATTTAGGCGCTGGGTGACCGGTATGGATTTAGTGACAGAATTAGACTTGGAAATGCACAGTAGCGTGTGTGTGAAGTTATTCTGAATGACCCTATGTGCACCTTGAATATTATATACCCTTTTAGGGATAGATTTCAAATAGCTCTGATATAGCAGAAACCACTAAATTATGAAATTGCTAAATTGGGAATTGTATTTCAACCCAGAACAAGAAATGTGCTTGAACGGACACTAAATAACTCGCCCAGCTACAGCACTAACGACAGATTTAGCTGGATATGAATTTGAGGCCTAGTATTTAGGCGCTGGGTGACAGGTATGGGTTTAGTGACAGAATTAGACTTGGAAATGCACAGTAGCGGGTGTGTGAAGTTATTCTGAATGACCCTATGTGCACCTTGAATATTATATACCCTTTTAGGGATAGATTTCAAATAGCTCTGATACAGCAGAAACCACTAAATTTTTAAATTGCTAAATTGGGAATTGTATTTCAACCCAGAACAAAAAATGTGCTTTGACGGACACTAAATAACTTTCCCAGCCACAACAGGACAGCGTTAACGAGAGATTTAGCAGGATATAAATTTGAGGCCTAGTATTTAGGCGCTGGGTGACAGGTATGGGTTTAGTGACAGAATTAGACTTGGAAATACACAGTAGCGGGTGTGTGTGAAGTTATTCTGAATGACACAATGTGCACCTTGAATATGATCTACCCTTTTAGGGATAGATTTCAAATAGCTCTGATATAGCAGAAACCACTAAATTATGAAATTGCTAAATTGGGAATTGTATTTCAACCCAGAACAAAAAATGTGCTTTGACGGACACTAAATAACTTTCCCAGCCACAACAGGACAGCGGTAACGAGAGATTTAGCGGGATATAAATTTGAGGCCTAGTATTTAGGCGCTGGGTGACAGGTATGGGTTTAGTGACAGAATTAGATTTGGAAATGCACAGTAGCGGGTGTGTGAAGTTATTCTGAATGACCCTATGTGCACCTTGAATATTATATACCCTTTTAGGGATAGATTTCAAATAGCTCTGATATAGCAGAAACCACTAAATTATGAAATTGCTAAATTGGGAATTATACTTCAACCCAGAACAAAAAATGTGCTTTGACGGACACTAAATAACTTTCCCAGCTACAACAGGACAGCGGTAACGAGAGATTTAGCAGGATATAAATTTGAGGCCTAGTATTTAGGCGCTGGGTGACAGGTATGGGTTTAGTGACAGAATTAGACTTGAAAATACACAGTAGCGGGTGTGTGTGAAGTTATTCTGAATGACCCAATGTGCACCTTGAATATTATATACCCTTTTAGGGATAGATTTCAAATAGCTCTGATATAGCAGAAACCACTAAATTATGAAATTGCTAAATTGGGAATTGTACTTCAACCCAGAACAAAAAATGTGCTTTGACGGACACTAAATAACTTTCCCAGCTACAACAGGACAGCGGTAACGAGAGATTTAGCGGGATATAAATTTGAGGCCTAGTATTTAGGCGCTGGGTGACCGGTATGGATTTAGTGACAGAATTAGACTGGGATATGGCCAAAAAATAACCACACTATTGCTGGTTAAATGCACTTGGTGACGGGCGCAGCTTGCCCCTGATGTAGTATATGGCCAAAAAATGAACAGACTATTGCTGGTTAAATGCACTTGGTGTCACAGCTTCACCCTGATGTAGGCTTTAGCCAGAAAACAACCACACCATTGAGGGTTAAATGCACTTGGTGACAGGCGCAGCTTGCCCCTGATTTTGTATATGGCCAAAAAATGAACAGACTATTGCTGGTTAAATGCACTTGGTGTGACAGCTTCACCCTGATGTAGGCTTTAGCCAAAAAACAACCACACCATTGAGGGTTAAATGCACTTGGTGACAGGCGCAGCTTGCCCCTGATTTTGTATATGGCCAAAAAATGAACAGACTATTGCTGGTTAAATGCACTTGGTGTGACAGCTTCACCCTGATGTAGGCTTTAGCCAAAAAACAACCACACCATTGAGGGTTAAATGCACTTGGTGACAGGCGCAGCTTGCCCCTGATTTTGTATATGGCCAAAAAATGAACAGACTATTGCTGGTTAAATGCACTTGGTGTGACAGCTTCACCCTGATGTAGGCTTTAGCCAAAAAACAACCACACCATTGAGGGTTAAATGCACTTGGTCGCAGCTTGTGCTGGCGCACCACAAGACACAAAATGGCCGCCGATCACCCCAGAAAAATGTGACTGACAAACGGTCTGGGCAGCCTAAAAACAGTGAGTGAGCATTTGAGTATCAGCAGCTCAATGATGCACAGCTGCAGATCGATCGATTAATCAAGTGAAGTCCTTTGGAGGAGTTAATCTGCCTAATCTCGCCCTACTGTCGCATCCGCAACCTCTCCCTACGCTAATCAGAGCAGAGTGACGGGCGGCGCTATGTGACTCCAGCTTAAATAGAGGCTGGGTCACATGGTGCTCTGGCCAATCACAGCCATGCCAATAGTAGGCATGGCTGTGACGGCCTCTTGGGGCAAGTAGTATGACGCTTGTTGATTGGCTGCTTTGCAGCCTTTCAAAAAGCGCCAAGAAAGCGTCACAAAAGCGCGAAGAAAGCGACAAACACCGAACCCGAACCCGGACTTTTACGAAAATGTCCGGGTTCGGGTCCGTGTCACGGACACCCCAAAATTCGGTACGAACCCGAACTATACAGTTCGAGTTCGCTCATCCCTAATGATGGCCACTCGTTTTTCTTTACTTAGCTGCTTTTTTCTTGCCATAATACAAATTCTAACAGTCTATTCAGTAGGACTATCAGCTGTGTATCCACCTGACTTCTCCACAAAGCAACTGATGGTCCCAACCCTATTTATAAGGCAATAAATCCCACTTATTAAACCTGACAGGGCACACCTGTGAAGTGAAAACCATTTCAGGTGGCTAACTCTTGAAGCTCATCAAGAGAATGCCAAGAGTGTGCAAAGCAGTAATCAAAGCAAAAGGTGGCTACTTTGAAGAACCTAGAATATGACATATTTTCAGTTGTTTCACACTTTTTTGTTATGTATATAATTCCAGATGTGTTAATTCATAGTTTTGATGCCTTCAGTGTGAATCTACAATTTTCATAATCATGAAAATAAAGAAAACTCTTTGAATGAGAAGGTGTGTCCAAATTTTTGGTCTGTACTGTATGTTATGCTCCGTTCACAACCAGAGCTGCTGTTATACCAAATTTGATGCTCTGCTTATACCCAAAGTTGTGTTCACACTTATACTGCTACACCAGGTCGTATACCCCACTCACCAAAGCCGCTTTCCATGTCTGCTGTCACATCAAGTTAATATTCTGTTCACATCCAAAGCTGCGTCCGCATGTCTGCTTTTACATCTTGTCCTATACTCCACTCACTACTAGAGCTGTGTTCACGTGTCTGCTTTCGCATCACGTCAATACTCTGCTCACTTTCAAATTGCATTCATACGTCTGCTTTATACCATGCTTTTCATGTGCTACCCATACTCGGAGCTGCGCCCATTCCATGTTTTTTAGGTACCACTCACATCCAAAGCTCCATTCACCCATTTGTTGTTACATGATGTTGTACTCTGCTTCCACTCAAAGCTGCATTTTCCTGTTCATTGCTACGTCATGGTTTTACTCAATAGTCTCACCGGGGCAGTCTGCACCCACCGCTCTGGTTCTTTAATCCTGGTTCATAATCACTCAGACTGGTCTCCTGTTACTTCTGGTTCGTATTCACTCAGATTGGTCTCCTGCCCCAGTTCATCAAACAGCTCCTCAGCGGAGGTCAGTGGGCCGATAGGAGTAAGTTTCCTGCTATGTTTTCACAAGCTGTTCATTTGTTTGTCACGATAAGAGACTTCTCTTAGCGAACTTGCAATGCCCCAGGCTCTTGTTTTTCTCCCATCTCTGTTTCAATTTCATGTTTACGTTTTATGGTTCACGGTGGTTAGTGTTTTATGTATGCACGTGCTTCGGATTACTAATGTCTATATTTTCAACGCCTGTTGGCAGTTATGTTCCTTAGGCCACCTTCTAGCCAATCCAATCATTCAAGCCTCGGCATATCCTATCAGGTCCGGCTTGCGTTTTAATTACTTATCGTCAACGCAACGTCATCCCTCTGGCTTCGGGGGCCTCTGGTCGGGGGTCCCTATGATTGATCCGGCCTCATGGCCATAAGGGACTCGCACGCATGGCTCCCGCCATAAGGGACTTGCTGGAGTGGCTCTTGGCTTAGAGGATTTCACAATTGTCATCGACATTGGTAGGTCATACGGTCATCTGATACTATTTTCCATGGCACACCTTTCAGAAGTTTTCTTTTGTTCATTTATATTTTACAGATTAGTACTTGCGGTTCATTTCAGCCTCATTTCATTAAGAAGCTTTACACCATGTCTTTGTCTTTCTAGGTTATCGAGTCCCGGTTGATTACTAAACCCGTCGGGTTAAGCCCCAATCTTTTCGCACCCCGGCGGCTGCCCGGCCCCATGGACCCCTGGTGGTTGCTTCGGCCCCATGGCTTCAGGGGTCCGACCAATGGTTGTCTGTGCCTTTTTACCACGACCAGGAATTAATTTTCGCCGGTGGCTTCATTGCAATTGCATTCCCTCACTCATGGGAGGGCATAGACAGAATCTTGTATATTATGGCCTCATAGCTTTTTGTCGCACTAACCTCAGACTCCCTACAACCACGTTAAATCGGGTTTTGGACAAGGTTCAGCATTTCCTTACGGTAGAAGATTCGGATAGTAGGTAGGTCTTCAAGTCTCAAGCGTTAAAACAATTCTCAGGGGTGCACAGTAGAACAACGCGCGGACCACAGCTAGCAGATAGCTGTTGTCTGGGGAACTATTCAAGGATTCTCTTCCTATCTACATAGTTCTTTTGGCCCTCATTCCTGCATAGTCTAGGCAGTTAGGTTTCGGTCCCACGATCTCCTGAGGCTGGGGCATTGCCAGTACTCGCACTAGAACCAAAACTTTACAAGGTTCAGTTGGTTTTCATGATCCATTTCACAATGTATTCCCGGTCCTCCATTCCGCTTTGGGGCAGTATCCGCAATAGTGAGCATCGTGTCTCCGGCCTTGTCATCCACAAGATGGGTTGTAGGCAGGGCTCGAGTCGAAGGGGAACGGGTGGGAACGGCGTTCCTGCACTTTTTTCACAGCAGGAACGCCGTTCCCGTTCACAGGGCCGGCGCTTCCATAAGGCAGACCAAGCGGCTGCCTTTAGGACGCACTCTGCACAGAAGAGAGAGATCAATCACTTACTTGTCAGCAGCGCTGCCGGGAGCCCTCCCCAGCCAGTGTTCACTCTAAGCCACAGAGAGGAGCAGGAAGCTGCTGATTGGCCAGTATCAGCTAGCTGCCCTGCCATTGGTCCATCCTTTCACACCCCCTTCTCTCTGGAGCTAAACACAGCAGGAGGTTGTGAAGCCTGCGTTCTTACAGTGGATCATGTGACCAGTGATGTCACAGACCTCCTTCTAACAAATCCATTCTAGCATCTACCCAGCATGTATGGCAGGACTCTGCTGAGCAAATACCATGTGCCCAGGTAAGGTGACCACAGAAGTGCCCTGGCATCTGTCTGCTGCTGGAAGCTCAATGTGGAGCTTTATGAATGTAAAAACTAATACCCAAGAGGATAAAGAAAACCCTGCTTGTCTGCTTCTGACCCTAATCTTCACACATAATGTTTATTTGATTGCAATTTACTCTAACACCTAAAGGGATTTTTTTAAAGCCTGCTGTTTCTCTAGATGACCTTATGTTGATAGTAGTGTTAATAGAGTCTCAAAGGCCTGTAAAAATAGGGTAACTGCTTTTATAGACCCTTGAGACTCTATTAACACTACTATAAACATAAGGTCACCTAGAGAAAGAGAGCAAGTTTTTAAAATTATGTTTTTCCTTTAGGTGTTAAAACATAACTTATTTGATTGCTTGAACACCTAAAGGAAAACAAATTAAAAACCTGCTGTTTCTCAAGATGACCTTATGTCGATAGCAGTGGTAATAGAGTCTGAAAGGTCTATAGAAGCAGTTACCCTATTTTTACAGACCTTTGAGGCTCTATTAACACTACTGTCAACATAAGGTCATTTAGAGACACAGCAGGTTTTTAAAATGATTTTTCCTTTAGGTGTTACAGCAATCAAATGAAAGTTATGTTTTAACACATAAAGGAAAAACATAATTAAAAAAACATGCTGTTTCTCTAAATGACCTGATGTTGATAGTAGTGTTAATAGAGTCTCAAAGGTTTGTAAAAATAGTGTACCTGCTTCTATAGACCTTTGAGACTCTATTACCACTACTTTTAGCATAAGATCATCTGGAGAAACATCAGGTTTTTTAAATTATTTTTTCTTTAGGTGTTAGAGCAATGAAATGGAGGGGGGGAAATGTGACATGGGTGAGGATGGGGTTACATGATGGGCCGGAGACAATGTCTGTAGTCTGTCTGTGCCATGGACGGGGAGAAATATGACATGGAGGGCTGATGGCTGACATGGGGGTCTGATCTGAGGCATTGGGGCTGTGCCTGTGAGCTGAGGTCTAATTAACATTGGGGTCTGACCTGAGGTGGAATGAAAAATATTGTTTCCTATTATCCTCCTCTAAAACCTAGGTGCATTTTATAGGGCGAAAAATACAATACTTGCTTGCTCCTCCTTCCAACCTCCCCTGCCCTTTGCATACGCCGCGCGCCATGACGTCACACGGAGGCATTTGGGTGAGTTCCCACACTTTTTTTCCCAGGACTTGACCCCTGGTTGTAGGTCTCCTTCTAGCCTTGCCTCATACACCCCGAATTTTTCGCTCTAGATCCCTGACACCTTGCAGTTGGCTTGGGGATTAGTTTGCACATGCCATTAGAGTTCCTTTTCTACTCTACTTGGCTTGGTTTTAGCCCACTTACAGGCCTACCCATGATCATGGCTTAGGGCACACAACAAGCCATTTAGTCAGGTCAGCTAAGACACGCCTAGCTGGGTTAGGTTGTTCCCGTTGTTTCTCTCCTTAGGGTTCTTCGGATATCTCTTGGCCGTAGCCATGACCACAAATGTATTTTATATTGAAGAGGGGTGGAAGGGGTATGCCTTTTTTTGTCATCCCCTACTCATATAAAGAGAACGCCCAGAAGTGGGTGTAACATTTGCCCCATATGAAGCTATTTTGGCGAAACCTGGGTCGGGCAATCTTGTGAATACGGATGACCTTCTGATTGTTCAATGCGTGTTGATTTTATACTTTTGTGAGTATAATAAAATCTTGTTGATATATGGAAAGTTAATGAACCTTCACTATGTGCTCCAAACTCTAAAATCCACAGGAGGGTCATTTTTGGCAAAGATCATCCTCTGTTGGAATCTGGTTGTTCGGCTGCACTAGAAGAGACTGTCATATCCTCACCTACACTCTGTAGTTACAGCCTATACGTGGCAGCGCGACTACCTTTTTGAGTAAACCACATCAGAGGGAATGCCATGTAGTTTCACGATGTTATCGACAAACACCTGTGCAAGATTCTTGGCATTAGGTAGAGCCTGCAATGCTATAAAATGCGCCATTTTGCTAAACCGATTAACTACCACCAGGATCATGTTTTTTTCCGGAAGAGTTCGGTAAATCCGTGATAAAGTCTATGGACAAATGCGTCCAAGGTCTGGATAACGGAAAAAGAAATCCAGAAGGCCGAGTATGTGTCACCTTAGCACGTGCACAGGTACAACAGGCTAACGCATATTTCTCAACACACTTACACAGCCCCGGCCACCAAAATATGCGCGAGATGAGATTGACAGTGGATCTACTCCCAGGGTGTCCAGCCAAGACAGTACAGTGATGTTCCTCAAATACCTAATGACGCAAGTCTGAAGGAACAAACAATTTCCCTGGAGGCCTCCAACACCTTAGCCTCAAGATCAGGATATAGGGCAGATATGACTAACCCTTCAGACAAAATAGGACTAGGATCTTTAGAATCCCCCCCCCCCCCGCCAGAAAAGCGGTGTGACAAAGCATCTGCCTTGACGTTCTTAACCCCAGGGCAGTAGGTGACAATGAAGTTAAATCTGTTGAAAAACAGCAACCATCTGGCCTGACTTGGATTCAGTCGTTTTGCCGACTCAAGGTAAGCCTGATTTTTGTGATCAGTAATTACCGTAATAGGATGAATTGCTCCTTCCAACCAATGGCGCCATTCTTCAAAAGACAACTTAAAGGCCAGCAATTCCCTATTACCCACCTCATAATTTCTTTCAGCAGTCAAGAGTTTTTTAGAGAAAAAAAGCACATGGGCGCCATTTACTATGTGAAGGACCTTGAGACAAAACTTCTTCCACCCCTACCTCGGATGCGTCAAACTCTACAATGAATGGCTGAGACACGTCCGGTTGCACCAGAATAGGGGCTGAAGCAAAACATTCCTTCACAGCAGAAAAGGCTTATAATGCCGTCTCAGACCAAACAGAGAAATCGACCCCCTTCCTAGTCATGTCTGTTAAAGGTTTAACCACAGTTGAATAGCAGTGATGGCCAGTTCGCACTGTTCGCCAGCGAACACATGCGGGCTGCCATCTTGACTCACAAGTCCGGCGATGCACTGGTAAGCCCTTACCTGTGCCTGTGCCGTGAGGCGATCTGAAACAAATGTGGTCACCGGGGGCATTCAGTTCCGATAACAGCCCAATGAAGGCCCCCGGCGGCTGTTCTTGAAACTGCCTGCCCCCGGTGACCGCATTTCTTTCAGACCGGTTCGCGGCACAGGCTCAGGTAAGGGCTTACCTGTGCATCGCCGGAATTGTGAGTCAAGATGGCATCCCGCATGTGTTCGCTGGCGAACACTGCAAACTGGCCATCACTGTTGAATAGTTCAAGATGAATTTACGGTAGTAAATGCATAAGCGATTTCAGATTTTCGGGTCGATCCCAGTCCAACACTGCACGGAATTTCTCGGGATCCATATGAAAACCTAAGGGTGGGAGCAGGTAACCAAGGAATTGCACTTCCTGAACAGCAAAAACACATTTTTCCATCTTTGCATACAATTTATTCTCTTAGGATCAGTGTAACACTAATAAATTAGTATGTCATCCAGATATACAACAACATATTTCCCCACAAGATGATGAAAGATGTCATTGATAAAGTGTTGAAAAACCGCTGGAGCATTGTTTAACCCAAAGGGCATGACCAGGTTTTCAAAATGACCCTCAGGGGTATTAAATGTGGTCTTCCACTCATCCCCCACCCTGATTCTTACCAGATTACATGCCCCCCTCAGATCCAATTTAGAGAACACCTTGACAGCGACAATCTGACTAAACAAATCCGGAATCAAAGGAAGGAGGTAAGGATCACGGAAGGAAATACGTTTGAGCTCACGGAAGTCCAGACATGGTCTAAAGGTACCATCTTTTTTTTCACAAAGAACAACCCAGCAGCCACTAGGGATTTGGATGGTCTGATATGACCCTTCGCCAAGCTCTCGCATAGCCTTTCTTTTGGGCTCCGAAAGATTACACAACTGAGATTTGGGCAGTTTAGCTCCAGGAATAAGATTGACGGGACAATCATACTTTCGATGTAGGGGCAACTCCTGGTTACCCCTCTCAGAAAACACATCAGAAAATTCTGAATTGAACGAGGGTACAGTTTTAGTGGTGACCACAGAGAAAGACGCATTAAGACAGTTGTCCATGCAAAAATCACTCCAATCGAGAATCTGTCTCGCTTGCCAGTCGATGGTAGGGTTAAGTTTGCTTAACCACAGTAAGCCCAAAACCATCGGAGCAGACAAACCCTCCATGAGACAGATTCCTGATGGAAATCACCCACTCTTAAATGGATGTAATTTACCACCTGCAATAGGTATTTTTGGGTAAGAGGTGCAGAATCAATTGCAAAGACAGAGATACTTTTCTCTAATGCACTAGTAGTCAACCCATGAATACGAACAAACTGTCCATCAATCAGGTTAACCCCAGCCCCACTGTCGATAAATACCTCAATTTCCACAGTTTTGAACTCTAGCGCCACCTCGGCAGACAGGAGAAATTGGGTACTACCAGTAAATGACAAAAGTAAGTTTTCTTGCTCCCCACCCACACCACCAATAGTAATTTGGGGATTAAGCGTTTGTTTTTGTTTTTTTGTTTACACCTTGAAGCTGAATGTACGGACAAATATTCACAAAATGTCCCTTCTTTCCACAACAAAAACAGACTCCCTTCATATGACCAGAGCTCTTACCAGCAGTCCCAGGAGTAGCTCCCTCAACTGCATAGGATCCTTACAAGGCATAACCACAGTTGTCTCTTTACCATAAGTGTCAAAAGAAGCTGCCACCTTATTTGACAATACATCCTGAGGGTGAGGACACTTAGATTTCCCCCTCAAGCATCTTTCCAGACATATAGCAAGGGACATAGCTGCTTCCAATAACTCAGGTTTTTCATGAAAGGCCAACGCGTCCTGCAGCCTCTCAGATAGACCCTGACAGAACTAGCTACGGAGAGCAGGATCATTCCACTCTAAATCTGTAGCCTATCTCCTAAATTCAGAGCAATAGATTTCCACGGAGCGTTCTCCCTGTCGTAAACCATGTAACTTGGTCTCAGCCTGGGAGATCCGATCCAGGTCATCATAAATAAGACCCAAGGCTCTAAAACATTTAATCTACCATCTAAAGGGATGGTGATCCCGTTGGCAGAGAAAAAGCCCAAGACATCATCATCCTTAAGCAAATAAATTATCATACCCACACGTTGACACTCATCCCCAGAAGAGTATGGACGCAGCTTAAAGTACAACTTACATGATTCCCTCAACTGAATGAAATTGTCACTACCCCCAGAAAATCTGTCCGGGAGGGCAACCTTATATTTATTGAAGGCCTGGTATCCACCATCGGAACCAGCCGCCTGTGGTCTCTGAATCCGTAAGACTGTCGCACGGAGGTCAGCTACCTCCAAAGACAGTCCCTGCAGCTGTTTGACCATCACAGACATAGGACCCATAGCTGCACTGACCTGAATGAAATTGCGGTTTATATGGCGGTAGATAATGTCACGGTCAGTGTGGGGGGAAACTCCACACTGAACATGGGATGGAAGGGGAACAGTAACTGGGCCTGGAAACTAGGGATGAAACAGGTCACCTCCTAGACAACCCTAATCCAGGCCCTGACTACCCATCAATATGAATAGACCTTGAAGGTAGGAATATTCATAAGCAGGATACCTAGGCCCTGATTTCCCTATAAGGCCCTGGAATAAGTATAGGACCAGAGACAACTAATTCCTCCCCAGATGGACGAATGGAAGTCTCTGTCTCAGGCCCAGATACAATAACAGGGAATATAACAAATACAAACAAATGCAACAATTAACTTCTGTAGAGATGGAAGAACAGTAACATCAGAGAGGATCTCACACCAGCTCAGCCAAACTCAAATGAAGCTATCAACCGCATAGTCAGAATGGTAGGGTCAGACTATAAAGGGTAGAAGTGATGACCACTAAGCAAAAGCTGAGAAAAGGGAAGTGGTCATTAACCCTATCAACACTGAATCAAGAGAAATCAAAGAGGCTGTTAGATTCCTCCACGCTCAGCCAATCTCCTTGATTTCCTAATATCAGTCAACTGAGGGAACGCGACAATGACTGACTGGTGCTGCACACGGATAATTCGGAGGTGGAAGTGGAGGAGGAGGCGGAGGTTGGAGCCACAAACATAGGTGCTGGCGGAAACCCTGATCGACGTAGGGCCTGCAATCCTTGGCGTCGGTAGCACCTGTGCCATCCCAGGGTTCAACTCACTCCCGGCCTCCACAACATTCACCCAGTGTGCCGTCAGGGAAATGTAGCGTCCCTGGCCACCAGCACTTGTTTATGTGTCCGTGGTTAAGTGGACGTTCCCAGTAACTGCGTTGGTCAGGGCACATGTTGGTGTAAGGAGGGCACGGCACACCTTGAAAAATAGAGGCGGCTGGGGACTGCGTAACGCGGGAATGGCTGCCGACATCAGGCTGCGGAAGGCCTCAGTGTCCACAAGCATAAATGGCAACATTTCCAGGGCCAGTAATTTGGAAAGCTGCACATTTAGTGCTATGGTCTGTGGGTGGGTATTTGCGCTTGCGTTTAAATGCCTGGGGTAAGGACATTTGTACGCTGCGCTGGGACACGGAAGTTGATGTGGTCGCTAATGGTGCCTGAGAAGGTCTAGGTGCAGGGCGGGAGGCATCTGGGCCTGCGTTATGGACAGGGGAATGGCCAGCACGTAACACAGAGGAAAAAGAAGGCAGTGGTGTGACCTGCAGACACAGATTGTGGACCCAGGCGTTCGGCCCACCTTTTACGGTGCTTTGATGCCATGTGGCGGATCATGCTGGTGGTGGTGAGGTTGCTAGTGTTCACGCCCCTGCTCATTTTTGTATGGCACAGGTTGCAAATTACAATTCTTTTGTTGTCTGCACTTTCCTCAAAAAAGCGCATGACTGCGGAACACCTACCCCTTGGTAAGGGAGATTTCCGCAAGGTGGTGCTCCGTGGAACTGTTGCGGGCCTGTTTGGTGTGGACTGCCTTCTCCCTCTTGCCACCCCACTGCCTCTTCCAGCCTGTTACGGTGCTGCAAATACCTCCCCCTCTGTACTACTGGCGTCGCTCAGTTTTCCACCTTCCCAGGTTGGGCCAGTTACTTCATCGTTCACCACCTCCTCTTTCACTTCCTCACTCTGCTCATCCTCCTGACTTGTTGACCTAACCACAACCTCAGCGATTGACAACTGTTTTTCATCCTCTTCCTCAACCTCTTGAGTTATTGGCAACTGTGTCCCATCATCATCCACCTCATTAAACAGTAATTGACGTTCCCCACCGTCATCTTCTTGCAACTGTGGATGCTCAAGAGTTTGAGAATCAGGTTACAAGATCTGTCCCTCTTCAATTGTGCTTGACAAGAGGGACAAATGAAGGAATGGCGAGGAAAAGAGGTCCTTGGAATATCCGAGTGTGGGATCACTTGTTTGGCTAGACTTTCCATGGTGGGAAGGAGTATCAAGACTGGACTTGGTGGAAGACAGGGGTGGTGCTTAACCGACTGGAAGCATTATCTGCTGCAATCCAACCGACCACCTGGTCGCCCTGGTTTGACTTAAAGAGTGGTGTCCTGCGCCGCCCTGCAAACTGGGGCATGAAGCTAGGTATCGTAAATGACTATTTTTCTTGTGCTCTGGCAGCACGCACAGTTTCAACGCGCCCAGGGCCACAGCCTCGGCGTGCACAATCAGCATCACGGCCACTTCCCTTGCTTGACAGTATGTCACACGTACAGTAGCGTAGGATTTGGAAGTGTATGCGCAAAAAAAAATGTAAAAAGGTATTTGTGATGTAGAAACGTAACACAGGAGATATCCCAGAGAGATTGTCAATGTTGTCACCAGCGGCTAATAAAAAATTACAGGGAATGTCACAGGTATTTGGGATGAGGAAACGTTATACAGAAGAGGTACCACCGGTAATGTCACTGTCCGCAGCGTCTACGTAAAAAGTACACTGTATGTCATAGATAAAAATTTTAGGCGCACACGTTACACTGAAAATGTGGCACTGGTAATGTCAGAAGCGGACACCGTCTATTGAGAAAGTACACTGGACGTCACAGATATTTTTTGGATGCGCACAATTTACACAGGAGATGTAGTGCAGCGAATCTCAATGTCTTCAGCAGACACCGTCTATTGAAAAAGTAGACTGGATTAGTGTTGATCGCGAATATTCTAATTGCGAATTTTTATCACGAATATTTGCAGTTCGAGAATTCGTGAATATCTAGAATATAGTGCTATATCTTCGTAATCGCGAATATTCTAGATTTATTTTCATCAGTACCCATGATCCCTCACTGCTTCTTGCTTATGAGCTAATGAGAAGGCTGCAATATCTTTGACTTTAGAAGTAGCGTTGATTGCAAATTTTCATGCCGCAAATTTTCAGATTGCCGATTTTTGGGATGCGCAAACTTTACACAGGAGATGTGGCCGGATAATTTAGCTGTCCGCAGCGGACACGTCTACGGAAAAAGTACACTGGATGTCACTGATATTTTAGAGATGCACACACTTTACACAGGAGATGTGGCGAGGATAATTGAACTGTCCGCAGTGGACACCGTCTCCGGAAAAAGTACACTGGATGTCACTGATATTTTAGGGATCATGAATTTGCACTGGAGATGGGGCGCAGCTAATCTCACTGTCCGCAGTGGACACTGTCTATGGAAAAAGTACACTCGATGTCACAGATATTTTTTGGATGCGTACACTTTACACAGGAGATGTGGCGCTGATAATTTAACTGTCCGCAGCGGCCTATTACACGATATTTAGCACAGGATGGTCTAAAAATATATATTGCTGCTGTCACACGCAATAGTCCTTAAAAGGACTTTTGGGTCTCTGAAAATATTTTGCAATAAAATCTTCCAATAACAGTCCCTACACTCTGTCCCTTCCTATGCTCAACTCTCCCTGACTAAGACTGAGCCGAACACGTGTCATCAGGTGCTTTATAGCACCCGATGACGCGTTCCCGCCAGCAAATCACTGTAATGACAGTGCGTGCCAGTACCTTTCTGCGTGTTTTTTGGCTGCATAGCAGCCAAGAAACGTGCGGGGAGGAGACTCAAGCATTGCGCTCAAGCACATGCAGTACTCGGCCGAACAGGTGTTCGGCCGAGCATGCTCGATCATCACTAATGAGAAGGCCTAAATGATCATTGCAAGGAAATAGAAACAACAGAATGGGAAAAACAAAAGATCTTTTCAAGAAAATTAGAGACATCCAGGGAACATTTCACACTAAAATGGGCATGATAAAATACAAAAATGGTAGGGACCTAACAAAAGTGGAAGAGATTAAGAAAAGATAGCAAGAATATACAGAAGAACTGTACAAAAAAAAAAATCTAAATTTCACTGATAATCCTGAGAGCATTGACCTAGAGCCAGACATTCTAGAGAGTGAAGTTAAGTGGGCTTTAGAAAGCATTGCCAACAACAAGGCTAGCGGAGGTGACGGATTCCAGCTGAGCTTTTAAAAATTAAAAAAGATGATGCTGTTAAAGTGCTGCACTCAATAGGCCAGTAAATCTGGAAAACACAGCAATGGCCACAGACTTGAAAAGGTCAATTTACATTCCAATCCCAAAGAAGGGCAATGCCAAAGAATGTTCAAACTACCGAACAATTTGCCTCATCTCACATGCTAGCAAGGTTATGCTAAAGATTCTGCAAGCTAGGCTTCAGCAATTTCTGAACCGAGAACTACCAGAAGAACAAACTGGTTTTCGAAGAGGCAGGGGAAACAGAGATCAAATTGCCAACTATGGCAGGATTATGGAGAAAGCAAGAGAGTTCCAGAAAAACATCTACTTCTGCTTCATTGACTACACCAAAGCCTTTGATTGTGTGGATCAAAATAAATTATGGCAAGTTCTTAAAGAGGACCTTTCACCAGAATAAAACTTCTAAACTAACTATACAGGCATGTAGAGCGGCGCCCAGGGACCCCCCTGCACTTACTGTTATACCTGGGCGCCGCTCCGTTCTCGCGTTATTGCCTCCGGTATCTTCATAGTTAGGCTCCACCCAGGGGAACCTGCCGGCGCCTCCTTCTTCCATGCTGTAGCGCTGGCCAATCGCAGCGCTTAGCTCATAGCCTGAGAGAGAAAAAAGCCTCTCAGGCTATGAGCTGAGCGCTGTGATTGGCCAGCGCTGCAGCATGGGAGAAGGAGGCGCTGGCAGGTTCCCCTGGGTGGAGCCTAACTATGGAGATACCGGAGGCAATTACGGGAGAACGAAGCGGCGCCCAGGTATAATAGTAAGTGCAGGGGGGGTCCCTGGGTGCCGCTCTACATGCCTGTATAGTTAGTTTAGAAGTTTTATTCTGGTGAAAGGTCCTATTTAAAGAGATGGGAGTACCGGATCACCTAACATGTCTCCTGAGGAACTTGTATGCAGGTCAAGAAGCAACTGTGAGAACTGTACATGGAACAACTGTACATGGAACAACTGTACATGGAACAACTGGACCATAAGGAAGGCTGAGCGGAGAAGAATCGACACCTTCGAGCTGTGGTGCTGGAGAAGACTTCTGAGAGTTCCATGTACAGCAAGAAGATCCAATCAATAAATCCTTTAAGAAATTAACCCTGAATGTTCATTGAACACATAATGAGAAGGCAGGATACATTGGAGAAGACCCTGATGCTGGGAAAGATCGAAGGCAAAAGAAGAAGAGGACGGCAGAGAATGAGATAACTGGACAGTATCATGGAAGCAACAAACATGAGCTTAGGCAAGCTTCCAGAGACAGTGGAAGATAGAGGGGCCTGGCATGATGTGGTCCATGGGGTCGCAAAGAGTCGAGCATGACTGGATTGCGACTGAACAACAACAGAAACTAATACAGCTATTTTACCAGAGAAGTGACCTTTATTGGTTGGATATGAGTCTGAGGCATTATATGTTGAGTCTGGTTTTAACTTACGATGGGTCAGAAAATACTATTATATGTTAAAAATATTGTATCCTGAGGCCATTGTATCTTAAATGATCACTGTACCAGAAAAGTCTGCAAGATGCAGAGGGAGGAGATGCTGGATATTCCTGATGACATATTCTCATCGATATTAGATGATGTGGAAAAGGAGGAAAAACAGATGGCAGAAGAAGGGCTCCCACCAGTAGGGGAGGAGAGTGCTGGGCTTGGAAATGATTATTCTGTGTTTAACCACTTCAGCCCCGCTAGGTGAAACCCCCTTCATGACCAGAGCACTTTTTACACTTCGGCACTACACTCCTTTCACCGTTTATCGCTCGGTCATGCAACTTACCACCCAAATGAATTTTACCTCCTTTTCTTCTCACTAATGGAGCTTTCATTTGGTGGTATTTTATTGCTGCTGCCATTTTTACTTTTTTTGTTATTAATCAAAATGTAACGATTTTTTTGCCAAAAAAATGACATTTTTCACTTTCAGCTGTAAAATTTTGCAAAAAAAACGACATCCATATATAAATTTTTCGCCAAATTTATTGTTCTACATGTCTTTGATAAAAAAAAAATGTTTGGGCAAAAAAAAAAATGGTTTGGGTAAAAGTTATAGCATTTACAAACTATGGTACAAAAATGTGAATTTCCGCTTTTTGAAACAGCTCTGACTTTCTGAGCACCTGTCATGATTCCTGAGGTTCTACAATGCCCAAACAGTAGAAAACCCCCACAAATGACCCCATTTCGGAAAGTAGACACCCTAAGGTATTCGCTGATGGGCATAGTGAGTTCATAGAACTTTTTATTTTTTGTCACAAGTTAGCGGAAAATGATGATGATTTTTCTTTTTTTTTTTTTCTTACAAAGTCTCATATTCCACTAACTTGCGACAAAAAATAAAAAATTCTAGGAACTCGCCATGCCCCTCACGGAATACCTTGGGGTGTCTTATTTCCAAAATGGGGTCACTTGTGGCGTAGTTATACTGCCCTGGCAATTTAGGGGCCCAAATGTGTGAGAAGAACTTTGCAATCAAAATGTGTAAAAAATGACCGGTGAAATCCAAAAGGTGCACTTTGGAATATGTGCCCCTTTGCCCACCTTGGCAGCAAAAAAGTGTCACACATCTGGTATCGCCGTACTCAGGAGAAGTTGGGGAATGTGTTATGGGGTGTCATTTTACATATACCCATGCTGGGTGAGAAAAATATCTTGGTCAAATGCCAACTTTGTATAAAAAAATGGGAAAAGTTGTCTTTTGCCAAGATATTTCTCTCATCCAGCACGGGTATATGTAAAATGACACCCCAAAACACATTCCCCAACTTCTCCTGAGTACGGCGATACCAGATGTGTCACACTTTTTTGCTGCCAAGGTGGGCAAAGGGGCACATATTCCAAAGTGCACCTTTCAGATTTTGCAGGCCATTTTTTACACATTTTGATTGCAAGGTACTTCTCACACATTTGGGCCCCTAAATTGCCAGGGCAGTATAACTACGCCACAAGTGACCCCATTTTGGAAAGAAGACACCCCAAGGTATTCCGTGAGGAGCATGGCGAGTTCCTAGAATTTTTTATTTTTTGTCACAAGTTAGCGGAAAATGATAATTTTTTTTTTCTCTTTTTTCCTTACAAAGTCTCATATTCCACTAACTTGCGACAAAAAATAAAAAATTCTAGGAACTCGCCATGCCCCTCATGGAATACCTTGGGGTGTCTTCTTTCCAAAATGGGGTCACTTGTGGCGTAGTTATACTGCCCTGGCAATTTAGGGTCCCAAATGTGTGAGAAGTACTTTGCAATCAAAATCTGTAAAAAATGGCCTGCAAAATCTGAAAGGTGCACTTTGGAATATGTGCCCCTTTGCCCACCTTGGCAGCAAAAAAGTGTAACACATCTGGTATCGCCGTACTCAGGAGAAGTTGGGGAATGTGTTTTGGGGTGTCATTTTACATATACCCATGCTGGATGAGAGAAATATCTTGGCAAAAGACAACTTTTCCCATTTTTTTATACAAAGTTGGCATTTGACCAAGATATTTTTCTCACCCAGCATGGGTATATGTAAAATGACACCCCAAAACACATTCCCCAACTTCTCCTGAGTACGGCGATACCAGATGTGTGACACTTTTTTGCTGCCAAGGTGGGCAAAGGGGCACATATTCCAAAGTGCACCTTTGGATTTCACCGGTCATTTTTTACACATTTTGATTGCAAAGTTCTTCTCACACATTTGGGCCCCTAAATTGCCAGGGCAGTATAACTACGCCACAAGTGACCCCATTTTGGAAAGAAGACACCCCAAGGTATTCTGTGAGGGGCATGGCGAGTTCCTAGAATTTTTTTTTTTTGTCGCAAGTTAGTGGAATATGAGACTTTGTAAGGAAAAAAGAAAAAAAAATGAAAAATCATCATTTTCCGCTAACTTGTGACAAAAAATAAAAAATTCTAGGAACTCGCCGTGCCCCTCACGGAATACCTTGGGGTGTCTTCTTTCCAAAATGGGGTCACTTGTGGCGTAGTTATACTGCCCTGGCAATTTAGGGGCCCAAATGTGTAAGAAGTACCTTGCAATCAAAATCTGTAAAAAATGGCCGGTGAAATCCGAAAGGTGCACTTTGGAATATGTGCCCCTTTGCCCACCTTGGCTGCAAAAAAGTGTCACACATCTGGTATCGCCGTACTCAGGAGAAGTTGGGGAATGTGTTTTGGGGTGCCATTTTACATATAACCATGCTGGGTGAGAGAAATATCTTGGCAAAAGACAACTTTTCCTATTTTTTTATACAAAGTTGGCATTTGACCAAGATATTTTTCTCACCCAGCATGGGTATATGTAAAATGACACCCCAAAACACATTCCCCAACTTCTCCTGAGTACGGCGATACCAGATGTGTGACACTTTTTTGCAGCCTAGATGCGCAAAGGGGCCCAAATTCCTTTTAGGAGGGCATTTTTAGACATTTGGATCCCAGACTTCTTCTCACACTTTCGGGCCCCTAAAAAGCCAGGGCAGTATAAATACCCCACATGTGACCCCACTTTGGAAAGAAGACACCCCAAGGTATTCAATGAGGGGCCTGGCGAGTTCCTAGAAATTTTTTATTTTTTGCATAAGTTAGCGGAAATTGATTTTTTTGTTTTTTTCTCACAAAGTCTCACTTTCCGCTAACTTAGGACAAAAATTTCAATCTTTCATGGACTCAATATGCCCCTCACGGAATACCTTGGGGTGTCCTCTTTCCGAAATGGGGTCACATGTGGGGTATTTATACTGCCCTGGCTTTTAGGGGCCCTAAAGCGTGAGAAGAAGTCTGGAATATAAATGTCTAAAAATGTTTACGCATTTGGATTCCGTGAGGGGTATGGTGAGTTCATGTGAGATTTTATTTTTTGACACAAGTTAGTAGAATATGAGACTTAGTAAGAAAAAACAAAAACAAAAACAAACAAAAAAATTTCCGCTAACTTGTGCCAAAAAAATGTCTGAATGGAGCCTTACAGGGGGGGGTGATCAATGACAGGGGGGGTGATCAATGACAGGGGGGTGATCAATGACAGGGGGGTGATCAATGACAGGGGGGTGATCAATGACAGGGGGGTAATCACCCATATAGACTCCCGGATCACCCCCCTGTCATTGATCAAGCCCCTGGTAAGGCTCCATTCAGACGTCCGTATAATTTTTACGGATCCATGGATCGGATCCGCAAAACACATGCGGACGTCTGAATGGAGCCTTACAGGGGGGTTATCAATGACAGGGGGTGATCAGGGTGATCACCCCCCTGTCACTGATCACCCCCCTGTAAGGCTCCATTCAGACATCCGCATGATTTTTTACGGATCCATGGATACATGGATCGGATCCACAAAACACATGCGGACGTCTGAATGGAGCCTTACAGGGGGGTTATCAATGACAGGGGGTGATCAGGGTGATCAGGGTGATCACCCCCCTGTCACTGATTACCCCCCCTGTAAGGCTCCATTCAGACATCCGCATGATTTTTTACGGATCCATGGATACATGGATCGGATCCACAAAACACATGCGGACGTCTGAATGGAGCCTTACAGGGGGGTTATCAATGACAGGGGTGATCAGGGTGATCAGGGTGATCACCCCCCTGTCACTGATCACCCCCCCTGTAAGGCTCCATTCAGACATCCGCATGATTTTTACGGATCCATGGATCGGATCCACAAAACACATGCGGACGTCTGAATGGAGCCTTACAGGGGGGTTATCAATGACAGGGGGTGATCAGGGTGTCTATATAGGGTGATCACCCCCCTGTCATTGATCACCCCCCTGTCATGATCACCCCCCCTGTCATAGATCACCCCCCTGTCATTGATCACTCCCCTGTAGGCTCCATTCAGACATTTTTTTTGGCACAAGTTAGCGGAAATTTTTTTGTTTGTTTTTTGTTTTTTCTTACTAAGTCTCATATTCCACTAACTTGTGTCAAAAAATAAATCTCACATGAACTCACCATACCCCTCACGGAATCCAAATGCGTAAACATTTTTAGACATTTATATTCCAGACTTCTTCTCACGCTTTAGGGCCCCTAAAAAGCCAGGGCAGTATAAATACCCCACATGTGACCCCATTTCGGAAAGAAGACACCCCAAGGTATTCCGATGAGGGGCATATTGAGTCCATGAAGATTGAAATTTTTGTCCTAAGTTAGCGGAAAGTGAGACTTTGTGAGAAAAAAACAAAAAAAATCAATTTCCGCTAACTTATGCAAAAAAATAAAAATTCTATGAACTCGCCAGGCCCCTCATTGAATACCTTGGGGTGTCTTCTTTCCAAAGTGGGGTCACATGTGGGGTATTTATACTGCCCTGGCTTTTTAGGGGCCCGAAAGCTGTGAGAAGAAGTCTGGGATCCAAATGTCTAAAAATGCCCTCCTAAAAGGAATTTGGGCCGCTTTGCGCATCTAGGCTGCAAAAAAGTGTCACACATCTGGTATCGCCGTACTCAGGAGAAGTTGGGGAATGTGTTTTGGGGTGTCATTTTACATATACCCATGCTGGGTGAGAAAAATATCTTGGTCAAATGCCAACTTTGTATAAAAAAATGGAAAAGTTATCTTTTGCCAAGATATTTCTCTCACCCAGCATGGTTATATGTAAAATGACACCCCAAAACACATTCCCCAACTTCTCCTGAGTACGGCGATACCAGATGTGTGCACACTTTTTTGCAGCCAAGGTGGGCAAAGGGGCACATATTCCAAAGAGCACCTTTCGGATTTCACAGGCCATTTTTTACAGATTTTGATTGCAAGGTACTTCTCACACATTATGGGCCCCTAAATTGCCAGGGCAGTATAACTACGCCACAAGTGACCCCATTTTGGAAAGAAGACACCCCAAGGTATTCCGTGAGGGGCACGGCGAGTTCCTAGAATTTTTTATTTTTGTCACAAGTTAGCGGAAAATGATGATTTTTCTTTTTTTTTCTTTTTTCCTTACAAAGTCTCATATTCCACTAACTTGCGACAAAAAATAAAAAATTCTAGGAACTCGCCATGCCCCTCACGGAATACCTTGGGGTGTCTTCTTTCCAAAATGGGGTCACTTGTGGCGTAGTTATACTGCCCTGGCAATTTAGGGGCCCAAATGTGTGAGAAGAACTTTGCAATCAAAATGTGTAAAAAATGGCCTGCGAAATCCGAAAGGTGCACTTTGGAATATGTGCCCCTTTGCCCACCTTGGCAGCAAAAAAGTGTCACACATCTGGTATCGCCGTACTCAGGAGAAGTTGGGGAATGTGTTTTGGGGTGTCATTTTACATATACCCATGCTGGGTGAGAAAAATATCTTGGTCAAATGCCAACTTTGTATAAAAAAATGGGAAAAGTTGTCTTTTGCCAAGATATTTCTCTCATCCAGCATGGGTATATGTAAAATGACACCCCAAAACACATTCCCCAACTTCTCCTGAGTACGGCGATACCAGATGTGTACACTTTTTTGCTGCCAAGGTGGGCAAAGGGGCACATATTCCAAAGTGCACCTTTCAGATTTGCAGGCCATTTTTTACAGATTTTGATTGCAAAGTACTTCTCACACATTTGGGCCCCTAAATTGCCAGGGCAGTATAACTACGCCACAAGTGACCCCATTTTGGAAAGAAGACACCCCAAGGTATTCCGTGAGGGGCATGGCGAGTTCCTAGAATTTTTTATTTTTTGTCGCAAGTTAGTGGAATATGAGACTTTGTAAGGAAAAAAGAGAAACAAAAAAAATCATCATTTTCCGCTAACTTGTGACAAAAAATAAAAAATTCTAGGAACTCGCCATGCCCCTCACGGAATACCTTGGGGTGTCTTCTTTCCAAAATGGGGTCACTTGTGGCGTAGTTATACTGCCCTGGCAATTTAGGGGCCCAAATGTGTGAGAAGAACTTTGCAATCAAAATGTGTAAAAAATGGCCTGCGAAATCCGAAAGGTGCACTTTGGAATATGTGCCCCTTTGCCCACCTTGGCAGCAAAAAAGTGTCACACATCTGGTATCGCCGTACTCAGGAGAAGTTGGGGAATGTGTTTTGGGGTGTCATTTTACATATACCCATGCTGGGTGAGAAAAATATCTTGGTCAAATGCCAACTTTGTATAAAAAAATGGGAAAAGTTGTCTTTTGCCAAGATATTTCTCTCATCCAGCATGGGTATATGTAAAATGACACCCCAAAACACATTCCCCAACTTCTCCTGAGTACGGCGATACCAGATGTGTGACACTTTTTTGCTGCCAAGGTGGGCAAAGGGGCACATATTCCAAAGTGCACCTTTCGGATTTCGCAGGCCATTTTTTACACATTTTGATTGCAAAGTTCTTCTCACACATTTGGGCCCCTAAATTGCCAGGGCAGTATAACTACGCCACAAGTGACCCCATTTTGGAAAGAAGACACCCCAAGGTATTCCGTGAGGGGCATGGCGAGTTCCTAGAATTTTTTATTTTTTGTCGCAAGTTAGTGGAATATGAGACTTTGTAAGAAAAAAAAAAAAATAAAAATCATCATCATTTTCCGCTAACTTGTGACAAAAAATAAAAAGTTCTATGAACTCACTATGCCCATCAGCGAATACCTTAGGGTGTCTACTTTCCGAAATGGGGTCATTTGTGGGGGTTTTCTACTGTTTGGGCATTGTAGAACCTCAGGAAATCATGACAGGTGCTCAGAAAGTCAGAGCTGTTTCAAAAAGCGGAAATTCACATTTTTGTACCATAGTTTGTAAATGCTATAACTTTTACCCAAACCATTTTTTTTTTTGCCCAAACATTTTTTTTTTATCAAAGACATGTAGAACAATAAATTTGGCGAAAAATTTATATATGGATGTCGTTTTTTTTGCAAAATTTTACAGCTGAAAGTGAAAAATGTCATTTTTTTGCAAAAAAATCGTTACATTTGATTAATAACAAAAAAAGTAAAAATGTCAGCAGCAATAAAATACCACCAAATGAAAGCTCCATTAGTGAGAAGAAAAGGAGGTAAAATTCATTTGGGTGGTAAGTTGCATGACCGAGCGATAAACGGTGAAAGGAGTGTAGTGCCGAAGTGTAAAAAGTGCTCTGGTCATGAAGGGGGTTTCACCTAGCGGGGCTGAAGTGGTTAAACACAGAATAATCATTTCCAAGCCCAGCACTCTCCTCCCCTACTGGTGGGAGCCCTTCTTCTGCCATCTGTTTTTTCCTCCTTTTCCACATCATCTAATATCGATGAGAATATGTCATCAGGAATATCCAGCATCTCCTCCCTCTGCATCTTGCAGACTTTTCTGGTACAGTGATCATTTAAGATACAATGGCCTCAGGATACAATATTTTTAACATATAATAGTATTTTCTGACCCATCGTAAGTTAAAACCAGACTCAACATATAATGCCTCAGACTCATATCCAACCAATAAAGGTCACTTCTCTGGTAAAATAGCTGTATTAGTTTCTGTTGTTGTTCAGTCGCAATCCAGTCATGCTCGACTCTTTGCGACCCCATGGACCACATCATGCCAGGCCCCTCTATCTTCCACTGTCTCTGGAAGCTTGCCTAAGCTCATGTTTGTTGCTTCCATGATACTGTCCAGTTATCTCATTCTCTGCCGTCCTCTTCTTCTTTTGCCTTCGATCTTTCCCAGCATCAGGGTCTTCTCCAATGTATCCTGCCTTCTCATTATGTGTTCAATGAACATTCAGGGTTAATTTCTTAAAGGATTTATTGATTGGATCTTCTTGCTGTACATGGAACTCTCAGAAGTCTTCTCCAGCACCACAGCTCGAAGGTGTCGATTCTTCTCCGCTCAGCCTTCCTTATGGTCCAGTTGTTCCATGTACAGTTGTTCCATGTACAGTTGTTCCATGTACAGTTCTCACAGTTGCTTCTTGACCTGCATACAAGTTCCTCAGGAGACATGTTAGGTGATCCGGTACTCCCATCTCTTTAAATAGGACCTTTCACCAGAATAAAACTTCTAAACTAACTATACAGGCATGTAGAGCGGCACCCAGGGACCCCCCCTGCACTTACTATTATACCTGGGCGCCGCTTCGTTCTCCCGTAATTGCCTCCGGTATCTCCATAGTTAGGCTCCACCCAGGGGAACCTGCCAGCGCCTCCTTCTCCCATGCTGCAGCGCTGGCCAATCACAGCGCTCAGCTCATAGCCTGAGAGGCTTTTTTCTCTCTCAGGCTATGAGCTAAGCGCTGCGATTGGCCAGCGCTACAGCATGGAAGAAGGAGGCGCCGGCAGGTTCCCCTGGGTGGAGCCTAACTATGAAGATACCGGAGGCAATAACGCGAGAACGGAGCGGCGCCCAGGTATAACAGTAAGTGCAGGGGGGTCCCTGGGCGCCGCTCTACATGCCTGTATAGTTAGTTTAGAAGTTTTATTCTGGTGAAAGGTCCTCTTTAAGAACTTGCCATAATTTATTTTGATCCACACAATCAAAGGCTTTGGTGTAGTCAATGAAGCAGAAGTAGATGTTTTTCTGGAACTCTCTTGCTTTCTCCATAATCCTGCCATAGTTGGCAATTTGATCTCTGTTTCCCCTGCCTCTTCGAAAACCAGTTTGTTCTTCTGGTAGTTCTCGGTTCAGAAATTGCTGAAGCCTAGCTTGCAGAATCTTTAGCATAACCTTGCTAGCATGTGAGATGAGGCAAATTGTTCGGTAGTTTGAACATTCTTTGGCATTGCCCTTCTTTGGGATTGGAATGTAAATTGACCTTTTCAAGTCTGTGGCCATTGCTGTGTTTTCCAGATTTACTGGCCTATTGAGTGCAGCACTTTAACAGCATCATCTTTTTTAATTTTTAAAAGCTCAGCTGGAATCCGTCACCTCCGCTAGCCTTGTTGTTGGCAATGCTTTCTAAAGCCCACTTAACTTCACTCTCTAGAATGTCTGGCTCTAGGTCAATGCTCTCAGGATTATCAGTGAAATTTAGATTTTTTTTTTTGTACAGTTCTTCTGTATATTCTTGCTATCTTTTCTTAATCTCTTCCACTTTTGTTAGGTCCCTACCATTTTTGTATTTTATCATGCCCATTTTAGTGTGAAATGTTCCCTGGATGTCTCTAATTTTCTTGAAAAGATCTTTTGTTTTTCCCATTCTGTTGTTTCTATTTCCTTGCAATGATCATTTAGGCCTTCTCATTAGTGATGATCGAGCATGCTCGGCCGAACACCTGTTCGGCCGAGTACTGCATGTGCTTGAGCGCAATGCTTGAGTCTCCTCCCCGCACGTTTCTTGGCTGCTATGCAGCCAAAAAACACGCAGAAAGGTACTGGCACGCACTGTCATTACAGTGATTTGCTGGCGGGAACGCGTCATCGGGTGCTATAAAGCACCTGATGACACGTGTTCGGCTCAGTCTTAGTCAGGGAGAGTTGAGCATAGGAAGGGACAGAGTGTAGGGACTGTTATTGGAAGATTTTATTGCAAAATATTTTCAGAGACCCAAAAGTCCTTTTAAGGACTATTGCGTGTGACAGCAGCAATATATATTTTTAGACCATCCTGTGCTAAATATCGTGTAATAGGCCGCTGCGGACAGTTAAATTATCAGCGCCACATCTCCTGTGTAAAGTGTACGCATCCAAAAAATATCTGTGACATCGAGTGTACTTTTTCCATAGACAGTGTCCACTGCGGACAGTGAGATTAGCTGCGCCCCATCTCCAGTGCAAATTCATGATCCCTAAAATATCAGTGACATCCAGTGTACTTTTTCCGGAGACGGTGTCCACTGCGGACAGTTCAATTATCCTCGCCACATCTCCTGTGTAAAGTGTGTGCATCTCTAAAATATCAGTGACATCCAGTGTACTTTTTCCGTAGACGTGTCCGCTGCGGACAGCTAAATTATCCGGCCACATCTCCTGTGTAAAGTTTGCGCATCCCAAAAATCGGCAATCTGAAAATTTGCGGCATGAAAATTTGCAATCAACGCTACTTCTAAAGTCAAAGATATTGCAGCCTTCTCATTAGCTCATAAGCAAGAAGCAGTGAGGGATCATGGGTACTGATGAAAATAAATCTAGAATATTCGCGATTACGAAGATATAGCACTATATTCTAGATATTCACGAATTCTCGAACTGCAAATATTCGTGATAAAAATTCGCAATTAGAATATTCGCGATCAACACTAATCCAGTCTACTTTTTCAATAGACGGTGTCTGCTGAAGACATTGAGATTCGCTGCACTACATCTCCTGTGTAAATTGTGCGCATCCAAAAAATATCTGTGACGTCCAGTGTACTTTCTCAATAGACGGTGTCCGCTTCTGACATTACCAGTGCCACATTTTCAGTGTAACGTGTGCGCCTAAAATTTTTATCTATGACATACAGTGTACTTTTTACGTAGACGCTGCGGACAGTGACATTACCGGTGGTACCTCTTCTGTATAACGTTTCCTCATCCCAAATACCTGTGACATTCCCTGTAATTTTTTATTAGCCGCTGGTGACAACATTGACAATCTCTCTGGGATATCTCCTGTGTTACGTTTCTACATCACAAATACCTTTTTACATTTTTTTTTGCGCATACACTTCCAAATCCTACGCTACTGTACGTGTGACATACTGTCAAGCAAGGGAAGTGGCCGTGATGCTGATTGTGCACGCCGAGGCTGTGGCCCTGGGCGCGTTGAAACTGTGCGTGCTGCCAGAGCACAAGAAAAATAGTCATTTACGATACCTAGCTTCATGCCCCAGTTTGCAGGGCGGCGCAGGACACCACTCTTTAAGTCAAACCAGGGCGACCAGGTGGTCGGTTGGATTGCAGCAGATAATGCTTCCAGTCGGTTAAGCACCACCCCTGTCTTCCACCAAGTCCAGTCTTGATACTCCTTCCCACCATGGAAAGTCTAGCCAAACAAGTGATCCCACACTCGGATATTCCAAGGACCTCTTTTCCTCGCCATTCCTTCATTTGTCCCTCTTGTCAAGCACAATTGAAGAGGGACAGATCTTGTAACCTGATTCTCAAACTCTTGAGCATCCACAGTTGCAAGAAGATGACGGTGGGGAACGTCAATTACTGTTTAATGAGGTGGATGATGATGGGACACAGTTGCCAATAACTCAAGAGGTTGAGGAAGAGGATGAAAAACAGTTGTCAATCGCTGAGGTTGTGGTTAGGTCAACAAGTCAGGAGGATGAGCAGAGTGAGGAAGTGAAAGAGGAGGTGGTGAACGATGAAGTAACTGGCCCAACCTGGGAAGGTGGAAAACTGAGCGACGCCAGTAGTACAGAGGGGGAGGTATTTGCAGCACCGTAACAGGCTGGAAGAGGCAGTGGGGTGGCAAGAGGGAGAAGGCAGTCCACACCAAACAGGCCCGCAACAGTTCCACGGAGCACCACCTTGCGGAAATCTCCCTTACCAAGGGGTAGGTGTTCCGCAGTCATGCGCTTTTTTGAGGAAAGTGCAGACAACAAAAGAATTGTAATTTGCAACCTGTGCCATACAAAAATGAGCAGGGGCGTGAACACTAGCAACCTCACCACCACCAGCATGATCCGCCACATGGCATCAAAGCACCGTAAAAGGTGGGCCGAACGCCTGGGTCCACAATCTGTGTCTGCAGGTCACACCACTGCCTTCTTTTTCCTCTGTGTTACGTGCTGGCCATTCCCCTGTCCATAACGCAGGCCCAGATGCCTCCCGCCCTGCACCTAGACCTTCTCAGGCACCATTAGCGACCACATCAACTTCCGTGTCCCAGCGCAGCGTACAAATGTCCTTACCCCAGGCATTTAAACGCAAGCGCAAATACCCACCCACAGACCATAGCACTAAATGTGCAGCTTTCCAAATTACTGGCCCTGGAAATGTTGCCATTTATGCTTGTGGACACTGAGGCCTTCCGCAGCCTGATGTCGGCAGCCATTCCCGCGTTACGCAGTCCCCAGCCGCCTCTATTTTTCAAGGTGTGCCGTGCCCTCCTTACACCAACATGTGCCCTGACCAACGCAGTTACTGGGAACGTCCACTTAACCACGGACACATAAACAAGTGCTGGTGGCCAGGGACGCTACATTTCCCTGACGGCACACTGGGTGAATGTTGTGGAGGCCGGGAGTGAGTTGAACCCTGGGATGGCACAGGTGCTACCGACGCCAAGGATTGCAGGCCCTACGTCGATCAGGGTTTCCGCCAGCACCTATGTTTGTGGCTCCAACCTCCGCCTCCTCCTCCACTTCCACCTCCGAATTATCCGTGTGCAGCACCAGTCAGTCATTGTCGCGTTCCCTCAGTTGACTGATATTAGGAAATCAAGGAGATTGGCTGAGCGTGGAGGAATCTAACAGCCTCTTTGATTTCTCTTGATTCAGTGTTGATAGGGTTAATGACCACTTCCCTTTTCTCAGCTTTTGCTTAGTGGTCATCACTTCTACCCTTTATAGTCTGACCCTACCATTCTGACTATGCGGTTGATAGCTTCATTTGAGTTTGGCTGAGCTGGTGTGAGATCCTCTCTGATGTTACTGTTCTTCCATCTCTACAGAAGTTAATTGTTGCATTTGTTTGTATTTGTTATATTCCCTGTTATTGTATCTGGGCCTGAGACAGAGACTTCCATTCGTCCATCTGGGGAGGAATTAGTTGTCTCTGGTCCTATACTTATTCCAGGGCCTTATAGGGAAATCAGGGCCTAGGTATCCTGCTTATGAATATTCCTACCTTCAAGGTCTATTCATATTGATGGGTAGTCAGGGCCTGGATTAGGGTTGTCTAGGAGGTGACCTGTTTCATCCCTAGTTTCCAGGCCCAGTTACTGTTCCCCTTCCATCCCATGTTCAGTGTGGAGTTTCCCCCCACACTGACCGTGACATTATCTACCGCCATATAAACCGCAATTTCATTCAGGTCAGTGCAGCTATGGGTCCTATGTCTGTGATGGTCAAACAGCTGCAGGGACTGTCTTTGGAGGTAGCTGACCTCCGTGCGACAGTCTTACGGATTCAGAGACCACAGGCGGCTGGTTCCGATGGTGGATACCAGGCCTTCAATAAATATAAGGTTGCCCTCCCGGACAGATTTTCTGGGGGTAGTGACAATTTCATTCAGTTGAGGGAATCATGTAAGTTGTACTTTAAGCTGCGTCCATACTCTTCTGGGGATGAGTGTCAACGTGTGGGTATGATAATTTATTTGCTTAAGGATGATGATGTCTTGGGCTTTTTCTCTGCCAACGGGATCACCATCCCTTTAGATGGTAGATTAAATGTTTTAGAGCCTTGGGTCTTATTTATGATGACCTGGATCGGATCTCCCAGGCTGAGACCAAGTTACATGGTTTACGACAGGGAGAACGCTCCGTGGAAATCTATTGCTCTGAATTTAGGAGATAGGCTACAGATTTAGAGTGGAATGATCCTGCTCTCCGTAGCTAGTTCTGTCAGGGTCTATCTGAGAGGCTGCAGGACGCGTTGGCCTTTCATGAAAAACCTGAGTTATTGGAAGCAGCTATGTCCCTTGCTATATGTCTGGAAAGATGCTTGAGGGGGAAATCTAAGTGTCCTCACCCTCAGGATGTATTGTCAAATAAGGTGGCAGCTTCTTTTGACACTTATGGTAAAGAGACAACTGTGGTTATGCCTTGTAAGGATCCTATGCAGTTGAGGGAGCTACTCCTGGGACTGCTGGTAAGAGCTCTGGTCATATGAAGGGAGTCTGTTTTTGTTGTGGAAAGAAGGGACATTTTGTGAATATTTGTCCGTACATTCAGCTTCAAGGTGTAAACAAAAAAACAAAAACAAACGCTTAATCCCCAAATTACTATTGGTGGTGTGGGTGGGGAGCAAGAAAACTTACTTTTGTCATTTACTGGTAGTACCCAATTTCTCCTGTCTGCCGAGGTGGCGCTAGAGTTCAAAACTGTGGAAATTGAGGTATTTATCGACAGTGGGGCTGGGGTTAACCTGATTGATGGACAGTTTGTTCGTATTCATGGGTTGACTACTAGTGCATTAGAGAAAAGTATCTCTGTCTTTGCAATTGATTCTGCACCTCTTACCCAAAAATACCTATTGCAGGTGGTAAATTACATCCATTTAAGAGTGGGTGATTTCCATCAGGAATCTGTCTCATGGAGGGTTTGTCTGCTCCGATGGTTTTGGGCTTACTGTGGTTAAGCAAACTTAACCCTACCATCGACTGGCAAGCGAGACAGATTCTCGATTGGAGTGATTTTTGCATGGACAACTGTCTTAATGCGTCTTTCTCTGTGGTCACCACTAAAACTGTACCCTCGTTCAATTCAGAATTTTCTGATGTGTTTTCTGAGAGGGGTAACCAGGAGTTGCCCCTACATCGAAAGTATGATTGTCCCGTCAATCTTATTCCTGGAGCTAAACTGCCCAAATCTCAGTTGTGTAATCTTTCGGAGCCCAAAAGAAAGGCTATGCGAGAGCTTGGCGAAGGGTCATATCAGACCATCCAAATCCCTAGTGGCTGCTGGGTTGTTCTTTGTGAAAAAAAAGATGGTACCTTTAGACCATGTCTGGACTTCCGTGAGCTCAAACGTATTTCCTTCCGTGATCCTTACCTCCTTCCTTTGATTCCGGATTTGTTTAGTCAGATTGTCGCTGTCAAGGTGTTCTCTAAATTGGATCTGAGGGGGGCATGTAATCTGGTAAGAATCAGGGTGGGGGATGAGTGGAAGACCACATTTAATACCCCTGAGGGTCATTTTGAAAACCTGGTCATGCCCTTTGGGTTAAACAATGCTCCAGCGGTTTTTCAACACTTTATCAATGACATCTTTCATCATCTTGTGGGGAAATATGTTGTTGTATATCTGGATGACATACTAATTTATTAGTGTTACACTGATCCTAAGAGAATAAATTGTATGCAAAGATGGAAAAATGTGTTTTTGCTGTTCAGGAAGTGCAATTCCTTGGTTACCTGCTCCCACCCTTAGGTTTTCATATGGATCCCGAGAAATTCCGTGCAGTGTTGGACTGGGATCGACCCGAAAATCTGAAATCGCTTATGCATTTACTACCGTAAATTCATCTTGAACTATTCAACAGTGATGGCCAGTTTGCAGTGTTCGCCAGCGAACACATGCGGGATGCCATCTTGACTCACAATTCCGGCGATGCACAGGTAAGCCCTTACCTGAGCCTGTGCCGCGAACCGGTCTGAAAGAAATGCGGTCACCGGGGGCAGGCAGTTTCAAGAACAGCCGCCGGGGGCCTTCATTGGGCTGTTATCGGAACTGAATGCCCCCGGTGACCACATTTGTTTCAGATCGCCTCACGGCACAGGCACAGGTAAGGGCTTACCAGTGCATCGCCGGACTTGTGAGTCAAGATGGCAGCCCGCATGTGTTCGCTGGCGAACAGTGCGAACTGGCCATCACTGCTATTCAACTGTGGTTAAACCTTTAACAGACATGACTAGGAAGGGGGTCGATTTCTCTGTTTGGTCTGAGACGGCATTATAAGCCTTTTCTGCTGTGAAGGAATGTTTTGCTTCAGCCCCTATTCTGGTGCAACCGGACGTGTCTCAGCCATTCATTGTAGAGTTTGACGCATCCGAGGTAGGGGTGGAAGAAGTTTTGTCTCAAGGTCCTTCACATAGTAAATGGCGCCCATGTGCTTTTTTTCTCTAAAAAACTCTTGACTGCTGAAAGAAATTATGAGGTGGGTAATAGGGAATTGCTGGCCTTTAAGTTGTCTTTTGAAGAATGGCGCCATTGGTTGGAAGGAGCAATTCATCCTATTACGGTAATTACTGATCACAAAAATCAGGCTTACCTTGAGTCGGCAAAACGACTGAATCCAAGTCAGGCCAGATGGTTGCTGTTTTTCAACAGATTTAACTTCATTGTCACCTACTGCCCTGGGGTTAAGAACGTCAAGGCAGATGCTTTGTCACACCGCTTTTCTGGCGGGGGGGGGGGGGGATTCTAAAGATCCTAGTCCTATTTTGTGTGAAGGGTTAGTCATATCTGCCCTATATCCTGAACTTGAGGCTAAGGTGTTGGAGGCCTCCAGGGAAATTGTTTGTTCCTTCAGACTTGCGTCATTAGGTATTTGAGGAACATCACTGTACTGTCTTGGCTGGACACCCTGGGAGTAGATCCACTGTCAATCTCATCTCGCGCATATTTTGGTGGCCGGGGCTGTGTAAGTGTGTTGAGAAATATGCGTTAGCCTGTTGTACCTGTGCACGTGCTAAGGTGACACATACTCGGCCTTCTGGATTTCTTTTTCCGTTATCCAGACCTTGGACGCATTTGTCCATAGACTTTATCACGGATTTACCGAACTCTTCCGGAAAAAAACATGATCCTGGTGGTAGTTAATCGGTTTAGCAAAATGGCGCATTTTATAGCATTGCAGGCTCTACCTAATGCCAAGAATCTTGCACAGGTGTTTGTCGATAACATCGTGAAACTACATGGCATTCCCTCTGATGTGGTTTACTCAAAAAGGTAGTCGCGCTGCCACGTATAGGCTGTAACTACAGAGTGTAGGTGAGGATATGACAGTCTCTTCTAGTGCAGCCGAACAACCAGATTCCAACAGAGGATGATCTTTGCCAAAAATGACCCTCCTGTGGATTTTAGAGTTTGGAGCACATAGTGAAGGTTCATTAACTTTCCATATATCAACAAGATTTTATTATACTCACAAAAGTATAAAATCAACACGCATTGAACAATCAGAAGGTCATCCGTATTCACAAGATTGCCCGACCCAGGTTTCGCCAAAATAGCTTCATATGGGGCAAATGTTACACCCACTTCTGGGCGTTCTCTTTATATGAGTAGGGGATGACAAAAAAAGGCATACCCCTTCCACCCCTCTTCAATATAAAATACATTTGTGGTCATGGCTACGGCCAAGAGATATCCGAAGAACCCTAAGGAGAGAAACAACGGGAACAACCTAACCCAGCTAGGCGTGTCTTAGCTGACCTGACTAAATGGCTTGTTGTGTGCCCTAAGCCATGATCATGGGTAGGCCTGTAAGTGGGCTAAAACCAAGCCAAGTAGAGTAGAAAAGGAACTCTAATGGCATGTGCAAACTAATCCCCAAGCCAACTGCAAGGTGTCAGGGATCTAGAGCGAAAAATTCGGGGTGTATGAGGCAAGGCTAGAAGGAGACCTACAACCAGGGGTCAAGTCCTGGGAAAAAAAGTGTGGGAACTCACCCAAATGCCTCCGTGTGACGTCACGGCGCGCGGCGTATGCAAAGGGCAGGGGAGGTTGGAAGGAGGAGCAAGCAAGTATTGTATTTTTCGCCCTATAAAATGCACCTAGGTTTTAGAGGAGGATAATAGGAAACAATATTTTTCATTCCACCTCAGGTCAGACCCCAATGTTAATTAGACCTCAGCTCACAGGCACAGCCCCAATGCCTCAGATCAGACCCCCATGTCAGCCATCAGCCCTCCATGTCATATTTCTCCCCGTCCATGGCACAGACAGACTACAGACATTGTCTCCGGCCCATCATGTAACCCCATCCTCACCCATGTCACATTTCCCCCCCCTCCATTTCATTGCTCTAACACCTAAAGAAAAAATTATTTAAAAAACCTGATGTTTCTCCAGATGATCTTATGCCAAAAGTAGTGGTAATAGAGTCTCAAAGGTCTATAGAAGCAGGTACACTATTTTTACAAACCTTTGAGACTCTATTAACACTACTATCAACATCAGGTCATTTAGAGAAACAGCATGTTTTTTTAATTATGTTTTTCCTTTATGTGTTAAAACATAACTTTCATTTGATTGCTGTAACACCTAAAGGAAAAATCATTTTAAAAACCTGCTGTGTCTCTAAATGACCTTATGTTGACAGTAGTGTTAATAGAGCCTCAAAGGTCTGTAAAAATAGGGTAACTGCTTCTATAGACCTTTCAGACTCTATTACCACTGCTATCGACATAAGGTCATCTTGAGAAACAGCAGGTTTTTAATTTGTTTTCCTTTAGGTGTTCAAGCAATCAAATAAGTTATGTTTTAACACCTAAAGGAAAAACATAATTTTAAAAACTTGCTCTCTTTCTCTAGGTGACCTTATGTTTATAGTAGTGTTAATAGAGTCTCAAGGGTCTATAAAAGCAGTTACCCTATTTTTACAGGCCTTTGAGACTCTATTAACACTACTATCAACATAAGGTCATCTAGAGAAACAGCAGGCTTTAAAAAAATCCCTTTAGGTGTTAGAGTAAATTGCAATCAAATAAACATTATGTGTGAAGATTAGGGTCAGAAGCAGACAAGCAGGGTTTTCTTTATCCTCTTGGGTATTAGTTTTTACATTCATAAAGCTCCACATTGAGCTTCCAGCAGCAGACAGATGCCAGGGCACTTCTGTGGTCACCTTACCTGGGCACATGGTATTTGCTCAGCAGAGTCCTGCCATACATGCTGGGTAGATGCTAGAATGGATTTGTTAGAAGGAGGTCTGTGACATCACTGGTCACATGATCCACTGTAAGAACGCAGGCTTCACAACCTCCTGCTGTGTTTAGCTCCAGAGAGAAGGGGGTGTGAAAGGATGGACCAATGGCAGGGCAGCTAGCTGATACTGGCCAATCAGCAGCTTCCTGCTCCTCTCTGTGGCTTAGAGTGAACACTGGCTGGGGAGGGCTCCCGGCAGCGCTGCTGACAAGTAAGTGATTGATCTCTCTCTTCTGTGCAGAGTGCGTCCTAAAGGCAGCCGCTTGGTCTGCCTTATGGAAGCGCCGGCCCTGTGAACGGGAACGGCGTTCCTGCTGTGAAAAAAGTGCAGGAACGCCGTTCCCACCCGTTCCCCTTCGACTCGAGCCCTGCCTACAACCCATCTTGTGGATGACAAGGCCGGAGACACGATGCTCACTATTGCGGATACTGCCCCAAAGCGGAATGGAGGACCGGGAATACATTGTGAAATGGATCATGAAAACCAACTGAACCTTGTAAAGTTTTGGTTCTAGTGCGAGTACTGGCAATGCCCCAGCCTCAGGAGATCGTGGGACCGAAACCTAACTGCCTAGACTATGCAGGAATGAGGGCCAAAAGAACTATGTAGATAGGAAGAGAATCCTTGAATAGTTCCCCAGACAACAGCTATCTGCTAGCTGTGGTCCGCGCGTTGTTCTACTGTGCACCCCTGAGAATTGTTTTAACGCTTGAGACTTGAAGACCTACCTACTATCCGAATCTTCTACCGTAAGGAAATGCTGAACCTTGTCCAAAACCCGATTTAACGTGGTTGTAGGGAGTCTGAGGTTAGTGCGACAAAAAGCTATGAGGCCATAATATACAAGATTCTGTCTATGCCCTCCCATGAGTGAGGGAATGCAATTGCAATGAAGCCACCGGCGAAAATTAATTCCTGGTCGTGGTAAAAAGGCACAGACAACCATTGGTCGGACCCCTGAAGCCATGGGGCCGAAGCAACCACCAGGGGTCCATGGGGCCGGGCAGCCGCCGGGGTGCGAAAAGATTGGGGCTTAACCCGACGGGTTTAGTAATCAACCGGGACTCGATAACCTAGAAAGACAAAGACATGGTGTAAAGCTTCTTAATGAAATGAGGCTGAAATGAACCGCAAGTACTAATCTGTAAAATATAAATGAACAAAAGAAAACTTCTGAAAGGTGTGCCATGGAAAATAGTATCAGATGACCGTATGACCTACCAATGTCGATGACAATTGTGAAATCCTCTAAGCCAAGAGCCACTCCAGCAAGTCCCTTATGGCGGGAGCCATGCGTGCGAGTCCCTTATGGCCATGAGGCCGGATCAATCATAGGGACCCCCGACCAGAGGCCCCCGAAGCCAGAGGGATGACGTTGCGTTGACGATAAGTAATTAAAACGCAAGCCGGACCTGATAGGATATGCCGAGGCTTGAATGATTGGATTGGCTAGAAGGTGGCCTAAGGAACATAACTGCCAACAGGCGTTGAAAATATAGACATTAGTAATCCGAAGCACGTGCATACATAAAACACTAACCACCGTGAACCATAAAACGTAAACATGAAATTGAAACAGAGATGGGAGAAAAACAAGAGCCTGGGGCATTGCAAGTTCGCTAAGAGAAGTCTCTTATCGTGACAAACAAATGAACAGCTTGTGAAAACATAGCAGGAAACTTACTCCTATCGGCCCACTGACCTCCGCTGAGGAGCTGTTTGATGAACTGGGGCAGGAGACCAATCTGAGTGAATACGAACCAGAAGTAACAGGAGACCAGTCTGAGTGATTATGAACCAGGATTAAAGAACCAGAGCGGTGGGTGCAGACTGCCCCGGTGAGACTATTGAGTAAAACCATGACGTAGCAATGAACAGGAAAATGCAGCTTTGAGTGGAAGCAGAGTACAACATCATGTAACAACAAATGGGTGAATGGAGCTTTGGATGTGAGTGGTACCTAAAAAACATGGAATGGGCGCAGCTCCGAGTATGGGTAGCACATGAAAAGCATGGTATAAAGCAGACGTATGAATGCAATTTGAAAGTGAGCAGAGTATTGACGTGATGCGAAAGCAGACACGTGAACACAGCTCTAGTAGTGAGTGGAGTATAGGACAAGATGTAAAAGCAGACATGCGGACGCAGCTTTGGATGTGAACAGAATATTAACTTGATGTGACAGCAGACATGGAAAGCGGCTTTGGTGAGTGGGGTATACGACCTGGTGTAGCAGTATAAGTGTGAACACAACTTTGGGTATAAGCAGAGCATCAAATTTGGTATAACAGCAGCTCTGGTTGTGAACGGAGCATAACATACAGTACAGACCAAAAATTTGGACACACCTTCTCATTCAAAGAGTTTTCTTTATTTTCATGATTATGAAAATTGTAGATTCACACTGAAGGCATCAAAACTATGAATTAACACATCTGGAATTATATACATAACAAAAAAGTGTGAAACAACTGAAAATATGTCATATTCTAGGTTCTTCAAAGTAGCCACCTTTTGCTTTGATTACTGCTTTGCACACTCTTGGCATTCTCTTGATGAGCTTCAAGAGTTAGCCACCTGAAATGGTTTTCACTTCACAGGTGTGCCCTGTCAGGTTTAATAAGTGGGATTTATTGCCTTATAAATAGGGTTGGGACCATCAGTTGCTTTGTGGAGAAGTCAGGTGGATACACAGCTGATAGTCCTACTGAATAGACTGTTAGAATTTGTATTATGGCAAGAAAAAAGCAGCTAAGTAAAGAAAAACGAGTGGCCATCATTAGGGATGAGCGAACTCGAACTGTATAGTTCGGGTTCGTACCGAATTTTGGGGTGTCCGTGACACGGACCCGAACCCGGACATTTTCGTAAAAGTCCGGGTTCGGGTTCGGTGTTTGTCGCTTTCTTCGCGCTTTTGTGACGCTTTCTTGGCGCTTTTTGAAAGGCTGCAAAGCAGCCAATCAACAAGCGTCATACTACTTGCCCCAAGAGGCCGTCACAGCCATGCCTACTATTGGCATGGCTGTGATTGGCCAGAGCACCATGTGACCCAGCCTCTATTTAAGCTGGAGTCACATAGCGCCGCCCGTCACTCTGCTCTGATTAGCGTAGGGAGAGGTTGCGGATGCGACAGTAGGGCGAGATTAGGCAGATTAACTCCTCCAAAGGACTTCACTTGATTAATCGATCGATCTGCAGCTGTGCATCATTGAGCTGCTGATACTCAAATGCTCACTCACTGTTTTTAGGCTGCCCAGACCGTTTGTCAGTCACATTTTTCTGGGGTGATCGGCGGCCATTTTGTGTCTTGTGGTGCGCCAGCACAAGCTGCGACCAAGTGCATTTAACCCTCAATGGTGTGGTTGTTTTTTGGCTAAAGCCTACATCAGGGTGAAGCTGTCACACCAAGTGCATTTAACCAGCAATAGTCTGTTCATTTTTTGGCCATATACAAAATCAGGGGCAAGCTGCGCCTGTCACCAAGTGCATTTAACCCTCAATGGTGTGGTTGTTTTTTGGCTAAAGCCTACATCAGGGTGAAGCTGTCACACCAAGTGCATTTAACCAGCAATAGTCTGTTCATTTTTTGGCCATATACAAAATCAGGGGCAAGCTGCGCCTGTCACCAAGTGCATTTAACCCTCAATGGTGTGGTTGTTTTTTGGCTAAAGCCTACATCAGGGTGAAGCTGTCACACCAAGTGCATTTAACCAGCAATAGTCTGTTCATTTTTTGGCCATATACAAAATCAGGGGCAAGCTGCGCCTGTCACCAAGTGCATTTAACCCTCAATGGTGTGGTTGTTTTCTGGCTAAAGCCTACATCAGGGTGAAGCTGTGACACCAAGTGCATTTAACCAGCAATAGTCTGTTCATTTTTTGGCCATATACTACATCAGGGGCAAGCTGCGCCCGTCACCAAGTGCATTTAACCAGCAATAGTGTGGTTATTTTTTGGCCATATCCCAGTCTAATTCTGTCACTAAATCCATACCGGTCACCCAGCGCCTAAATACTAGGCCTCAAATTTATATCCCGCTAAATCTCTCGTTACCGCTGTCCTGTTGTAGCTGGGAAAGTTATTTAGTGTCCGTCAAAGCACATTTTTTGTTCTGGGTTGAAGTACAATTCCCAATTTAGCAATTTCATAATTTAGTGGTTTCTGCTATATCAGAGCTATTTGAAATCTATCCCTAAAAGGGTATATAATATTCAAGGTGCACATTGGGTCATTCAGAATAACTTCACACACACCCGCTACTGTGTATTTTCAAGTCTAATTCTGTCACTAAACCCATACCTGTCACCCAGCGCCTAAATACTAGGCCTCAAATTTATATCCTGCTAAATCTCTCGTTACCGCTGTCCTGTTGTAGCTGGGAAAGTTATTTAGTGTCCGTCAAAGCACATTTTTTGTTCTGGGTTGAAGTACAATTCCCAATTTAGCAATTTCATAATTTAGTGGTTTCTGCTATATCAGAGCTATTTGAAATCTATCCCTAAAAGGGTATATAATATTCAAGGTGCACATAGGGTCATTCAGAATAACTTCACACACCCGCTACTGTGCATTTCCAAATCTAATTCTGTCACTAAACCCATACCTGTCACCCAGCGCCTAAATACTAGGCCTCAAATTTATATCCCGCTAAATCTCTCGTTACCGCTGTCCTGTTGTGGCTGGGAAAGTTATTTAGTGTCCGTCAAAGCACATTTTTTGTTCTGGGTTGAAATACAATTCCCAATTTAGCAATTTCATAATTTAGTGGTTTCTGCTATATCAGAGCTATTTGAAATCTATCCCTAAAAGGGTAGATCATATTCAAGGTGCACATTGTGTCATTCAGAATAACTTCACACACACCCGCTACTGTGTATTTCCAAGTCTAATTCTGTCACTAAACCCATACCTGTCACCCAGCGCCTAAATACTAGGCCTCAAATTTATATCCTGCTAAATCTCTCGTTAACGCTGTCCTGTTGTGGCTGGGAAAGTTATTTAGTGTCCGTCAAAGCACATTTTTTGTTCTGGGTTGAAATACAATTCCCAATTTAGCAATTTAAAAATTTAGTGGTTTCTGCTGTATCAGAGCTATTTGAAATCTATCCCTAAAAGGGTATATAATATTCAAGGTGCACATAGGGTCATTCAGAATAACTTCACACACCCGCTACTGTGCATTTCCAAGTCTAATTCTGTCACTAAACCCATACCTGTCACCCAGCGCCTAAATACTAGGCCTCAAATTCATATCCAGCTAAATCTGTCGTTAGTGCTGTAGCTGGGCGAGTTATTTAGTGTCCGTTCAAGCACATTTCTTGTTCTGGGTTGAAATACAATTCCCAATTTAGCAATTTCATAATTTAGTGGTTTCTGCTATATCAGAGCTATTTGAAATCTATCCCTAAAAGGGTATATAATATTCAAGGTGCACATAGGGTCATTCAGAATAACTTCACACACACGCTACTGTGCATTTCCAAGTCTAATTCTGTCACTAAATCCATACCGGTCACCCAGCGCCTAAATACTAGGCCTCAAACGCAGCCGCCTGTCTACAGCCAATGTGGACAAGCTGACGTTCATAAAAATGAACCAGGCTTGGATCCCACAGGATCTGTCCGTCCCTTGTCCAGATTAGACATTAACTACCTCCCCTTAACCATATATTATTGGACTCCAGGGCACTTCCTCATTCAATCCTATTTTTATTTTCATTTTACCATTATATTGCGAGGCTACCCAAAGTTGAATGAACCTCTCCTCTGTCTGGGTGCCGGGGCCTAAATATATGCCAATGGACTGTTCCAATGTTGGGTGACGTGAAGCCTGATTCTCTGCTATGACATGCAGACTGATTCTCTGCTGACATGAAGCCAGATCCTCTGTTACGGGACCTCTCTCCTCTGCCTGTGTGCTGGGCCTAAATTTATGAAAATGGACTCTTACAGTGGTGGGTGACGTGAAGCCTGATTCTCTGCTATGATATGAAGACTGATTCTCTGCTGACATGAAGCCAGATTGTCTGTTACGGGACCTCTCTCCTCTGCCTGGGTGCTGGGCCTAAATATATGCCAATGGACTGTTGCAGTGGTGGCTGACGTGAAGCCTGATTCTCTGCTATGACATGCAGACTAATTCTCTGCTGACATGAAGACAGATTCTCTGTTACGGGACCTCTCTCCTCTGCCTGGGTGCCGGGGCCTAAATATCTGAGAATGGACTGTTCCAGTGGTGGGTGACGGGAAGCCAGATTCTCTGCTATGGAACCTCTCTCCAATTGATTTTGGTTAATTTTTATTTATTTAATTTTTATTTTAATTCATTTCCCTATCCACATTTGTTTGCAGGGGATTTACCTACATGTTGCTGCCTTTTGCAGCCCTCTAGCTCTTTCCTGGGCTGTTTTACAGCCTTTTTAGTGCCGAAAAGTTCGGGTCCCCATTGACTTCAATGGGGTTCGGGTTCGGGACGAAGTTCGGATCGGGTTCGGATCCCGAACCCGAACATTTCCGGGATGTTCGGCCGAACTTCTCGAACCCGAACATCCAGGTGTTCGCTCAACTCTAGCCATCATTACTTTAAGAAATGAAGGTCAGTCAGTCCGAAAAATGGGGAACACTTTGAAAGTGTCCACAAGTGCAGTCACAAAAACCATCAAGCGCTACAAAGAAACTGGCTCACATGCGGACCGCCCCAGGAAAGGAAGACCAAGTGTCACCTCTGCTGCGGAGGAGAAGTTCATCCGAGTCACCAGCCTCAGAAATCGCAGGTTAACAGCAGCTCAGATTAGAGACCAGGTCAATGCCACACAGAGTTCTAGCAGCAGACACATCTCTAGAACAACTGTTAAGAGGAGACTGTGTGAATCAGGCCTTCATGGTAGAATTTCTGCTAGGAAACCACTGCTAAGGGCAGGCAACAAGCAGAAGAGACTTGTTTGGGCTAAAGAACACAAGGAATGGACATTAGACCAGTGGAAATCTGTGCTTTGGTCTGATGAGTCCAAATTTGAGATCTTTGGTTCCAACCACCGTCTTTGTGCGACGCAGAAAAGGTGAACGGATGGACTCTACATGCCTGGTTCCCACCATGAAACATGGAGGAGGAGGTGTGATGGTTTGGGGGTGCTTTGCTGGTGACACTGTTGGGGATTTATTCAAAATTGAAGGCATACTGAACCAGCATGACTACCACAGCATCTTGCAGCGGCATGCTATTCCATCCGGTTTGCATTTAGTTGGACCATCATTTATTTTTCAACAGGACAATGACCCCAAACACACCTCCAGGCTGTGTAAGGGCTATTTGACCATGAAGGAGAGTGATGGGGTGCTGCGCCAGATGACCTGGCCTCCACAGTCACCGGACCTGAACCCAATCGAGATGGTTTGGGGTGAGCTGGACCGCAGAGTGAAGGCAAAAGTGCCAACAAGTGCTAAGCATCTCTGGGAACTCCTTCAAGACTGTTGGAAGCTCATCAAGAGAATGCCAAGAGTGTGCAAAGCAGTAATCAAAGCAAAAGGTGGCTACTTTGAAGAACCTAGAATATGACATATTTTCAGTTGTTTCACACTTTTTTGTTATGTATATAATTCCACATGTGTTAATTCATAGTTTTGATGCCTTCAGTGTGAATCTACAATTTTCATAGTCATGAAAATAAAGAAAACTCTTTGAATGAGAAGGTGTGTCCAAACTTTTGGTCTGTACTGTAGATGTAACAGCTACATGAATGCAGTTCTTGAAATGGGCCTGGAAAGAACCTGTAGTAGTATAGGACGTGTGAACGCAGCTCTGGGTGCGAGTAGAGTAAACCCGATATACCGATAGAGTGGGGTATGGCAGAGACTTATTCTAATAACAAAACATGACATATAGCAGAGTGTCAGCAGCGGCTGAACCTAACGGTCCAATTGTCACCCAACATTTAGCTTGTCCTGGGCGATCCAGGTAACAAGACAAATGACATAGCATGGTATCTGCAGTAGCTGAACCTGGGCGATCCAGGTGACATACAACATTTATCGTGGCCTGGACGATCCAGGTGACAACATTTAACGCGGCCTGGGCGATCCAGGTGACATGCAACATTTAACTTGGCCTGGACGATCCAGGTGACATACAACATTTAACTTGGCCTAGACGATCCAGGTGACATACAACATTTAACTTGGCCTAGACGATCCAGGTGACATAGAACATTTAATGCGGCCTGGACGATCCAGGTGACATACAACATTTAACTCGGCCTGGGCGATCCAGGTAACACATAACATGTAACTCGGCCTGGGCGATCCAGGTAACACATAAAATGTAACTCGGCCTGGACGATCCAGGTAACACATAACATGTAACTCGGCCTGGGCGATCCAGGTAACACATAACATGTAACTCGGCCTGGGCGATCCAGATAACAAGACAAATGACACAGCCGTGATCTGCAGTGGCTGAACCTGGACGATCCAGGTGACATACAACATTTAACTATGCCTGGGCGATCCAGGAGACATACAACATGTAACTCGGCCTGGACGATCCAGGTAACACATAACATGTAACTCGGCCTGGACGATCCAGGTAACACATAACATGTAACTCGGCCTGGACGATCCAGGTGACATACAACATGTAACTCGGCCTGGGCGATCCAGGTAACAAGACAAATGACATAGCCGGTATCTGCAGTGGCTGAACCTGGGCGATCCAGGTGACATACAACATTTAACTCGGCCTGAGCAATCCAGGTAACAAGACAAAAACATATAGTATCAGCCGTGGCTGAACCTGGACGGACAAGGTAACATGCGGCCTGTGAGTGAGGCTGTGGCTCCTATATGAAGAGCCTCCGCACCTCCCACAAATGCAGGCTGACTAATCAGCCTTACCAACATATCTTAAAAACGTTTATACAATTAAACAACCATTTTTCTGTTAGTTATACTTGAATTAGATCAGCATTCAATATCAGTACTGATTAAAAGTCTTTCCCCTGCATTTGATGATTTCACATTGCCTGTATTACATATATTAGATCTCCACAGTATATCAACGCTAATCCTTTAAAACAGACTTTAAAATCTCTGTTGTTTTTAATAAATGTAACGGAAGTCATTATATCTGCTCTCCATAATACATAATTTTTCCTTGCTACCTACAGCTTGTAACCAAAAATTCTCTATCCTTAGCATTACGCTGTTTAGAATTACCCACATGTTATCATTCGGCCAATCACATTGCACTCACATCTACTATCACCCTACGTCATTCCCCATTCACCAACCTGACACGTGATTTATAGCAACCCATTCTAACTGTTCCTCCACATAGTGTTATACGTTAGCTTCACTGCAAACTATTTAATCAAACATTGTTTCAAATCAAAGTCAATGTTTAGTCCCTCCGGTTGTAGGGAACTATTTTATATATCCATTCCAGTTCCCGGCAAATGATGTTCGCCACCGGGGCCCCACCCCGCCAGTTCAGTTTAACCTTTTTAATCCCCGCAAACCATAACCCCATATAACTAACCCCAAGTATAACTAACAGAATTGTTTCTGTAGTGGAGGAGTTTAAGCATGCATGGGATAGGCATAAGGCCATCCTTCATATAAGATAGGGCCAGGGGCTATCCATAGTATTTAGTATATTGGGCAGACTAGATGGGCCAAATGGTTCTTATTAGTGATGAGCGGCAGGGGTCATATTCGAATTCGCGATATTTCTCGAATATTTTTTAGAATATTTGTCAAATATTTGAAAATTCGCAATTTTTTTACTAAATCGGCAAGGTAATGATTGTGTAATATGCGAATTTTCGTAATTCGAGTTTTCGGATTCGAATTTTTATTGCGTATTTTTCAACTTACAACTATTAGACAAAGAAGATTATAGCACTATATTAGCTAAATTGCTATATATTCGATTTTTTTCGAATATTCACTATATTGCTATAACTTAGTTTTTTCGAATATTCGCAATATTCTAAAACAAGAATATATAGCAATATAGCGAATATTGGAAAAAACGATAATAGAGCAATAGAGCAAAAAAATATAAAAAATTGAAATATTCAAAATTACGAATATATATAACTATATTCGAAATATTTGCGAATTTTCAAAGTACCTATATTCGCGATAAAAATTCGAAATTCGAATATTCGTGATCAACACTAGTTCTTATCTGCCGACACATTCTATGTTATGTTTCTATAGGATCATTTCCATGCATATTTTTTTTTAATGCCTGGACATGCTATGACTTTCCAAGCCTTTCTTTATGTTGTTAATATGCTCCTGGATTCTAGTCTTAAGCTTGTGCTTAGTTCTCCCAATATAGTGTAGCCCGCATGGGCATTTAAGTAGATAGACAACCCCCATATGCTCACAGGTTATTTCCCCTTTAATATCATAGGTCAAACCACTTTTAGATGTTATACTGTGTACTGTCCTTTTTTTTAAATCTTTATTAGTGCGATTTCTACATACAATGCAGAAACCGCACCATGTGAATTATTTTTTTTCCCTTTTTCTCAACCTTCGTGGGGGTATGTTTGTGCACCAGAATGTCCCGCAAATTGGGCGATTTTCAATACAGAACCTCTGGTTTTTCTAGAATAATAGCCCTCAAAGTGAGGTCATTTCTCAGAACTGACCAGTTCTTTCATAGTGTATTTTTCATTGGCCCTGGAATAGCACTGAACTGGGTGAAAAAGTTAAATCTATAATCCTTTTCTTCCTTATTATTTCAGTTTTTTATTTCTTTACCTCTAATTTCCACAGTTTCACCAATCCTTTTCAACTTATATTCATCATAACCTTTTTTCCTCAAAACGTTCTTGTATGGTTTTACTTTGTTCTCTGTAGTCCTCTATGTCCGCGCAGTTTCTATAAATCCGCATAAGTTGTCCTGTAGGGATTTTTTCTATCCAAGGACCATGGTGGCATAGAAAATATCCCTAAAGGACAACTTATGCGGATTTATAGAAACTGCACGGACATAGAGGACTACAGAGAACAAAGTAAAACCATACAAGAACGTTTTGAGGAAAAAAGGTTATGATGAATATAAGTTGAAAAGGATTGGTGAAACTGTGGAAATTAGAGGTAAAGAAATAAAAAACTGAAATAATAAGGAAGAAAAGGATTATAGATTTAACTTTTTCACCCAGTTCAGTGCTATTCCAGGGCCAATGAAAAATACACTATGAAAGAACTGGTCAGTTCTGAGAAATGACCTCACTTTGAGGGCTATTATTCTAGAAAAACCAGAGGTTCTGTATTGAAAATCGCCCAATTTGCGGGACATTCTGGTGCACAAACATACCCCCACGAAGGTTGAGAAAAAGGGAAAAAAAATAATTCACATGGTGCGGTTTCTGCATTGTATGTAGAAATCGCACTAATAAAGATTTAAAAAAAAGGACAGTACACAGTATAACATCTAAAAGTGGTTTGACCTATGATATTAAAAGGGAAATAACCTGTGAGCATATGGGGGTTGTCTATCTACTTAAATGCCCATGCGGGCTACACTATATTGGGAGAACTATGCACAAGCTTAAGACTAGAATCCAGGAGCATATTAACAACATAAAGAAAGGCTTGGAAAGTCATAGCATGTCCAGACATTTAAAAAAAAATGCATGGAAAAGATCCTAAGGAAGGGGTTATGGTTTGCGTGGATTGAAAAGGTTAAGCTGAACTGGCGGGGTGGGGCCCCGGTGGCGAACATCAATCACCGGGAACTGGAAGTGATATATAAAATGAGTTCCCTACAATCGGAGGGACTAAATATTGACTTTGATTTGAAACAATGTTTGATTGAATAGTTTGCAGTGAAGCTAACGTATAACACTATGTGGAGGAACAGTTAGAATAGGTTGCTATAAATCACGTATCAGGTTGGTGAATGGGGAATGACGTAGGGTGATAGTAGATGTGAGTGCAATGTGATTGGCCGAATGATAACATGTGGGTAATGCTAAACAACGTAATGCTAAGGATAGAGCATTTTTGGTTATGAGTAGGGTTGAGCGAACCCGAACTGTAAAGTTTGGGTTCGTACCGAACTTTAGGATTTTTGGACCCTGGACCCGAACATTTCAGTAAAGGTTCGGGTTTGGTGCTTTCTTGGCGCTTTTTGAAAGGCTGCAGATCAGCCAATCAACAAGCGTTTAATTAACTGTCTGACCTTAGAAGCCACCACAGCTATGCCTACTAATGGCATGGCTGTGATTAGCCAGTGTAACATGTGACCAGCCTCTATATAAGCTGTAGTCACGTAGCGCTGCGCGACACTCTGCTGTGCTTAGTGTAGGGAGAGGTTGCTGCTGCAGTGAGGGAGAGAATAGGACTGAATCTAACTCAGCGATCTACATACACTGTGTTTTGTGGGTGCAGGGCACATTTTTTTTATCCCTAAGCCCAGTGACCGAAAAAAAATCTTTAATTAAGGTCTAGTCTGGTTCAGGGTGTGTGAGATACACCCTTTAAATACAAGGCTTCTATTCAGGTATTTGAAATACAGCCATTTTGGGCAAACAAATTTAATTGAGGCCTAGTCTGGTTCAGGCCGTGTGAGATACACCCTATACATACTGTCGTTCTATTCTACTATTAAACAAGTACAGGCGATAGTAGATTTAGTTGCTGACAGTGGATCCAGTTCCTTCACATTGTCTCCCACCCAGTCTCTTGCTGAAAGACCACAGTTGGCACCTGTAGCCGATGTCCATCAGTCTTTCACATCACCCCCTTGCAAATCAGCCAAGCAGTCTGAGCCCCAAGTCATGCAGCAATCTCTTCTGCTTTTTGATGACTCTGTTAGCAGGGTTTCCCAGGGCCATCCACCTAGCCCTGCCCCAGAAGTGGAAGAGATTGAGTGCACCGATGCCCAACCACTTATCTTTCAAGATGAGTACATGGGAGGACAACCGCAGCACGTCTCGGATGATGACGAAATATAGGTGCCAACTGCTGGGGCTTTCGAAAGTGTGCAGACCGACAAGGAGGACAGGGGTGAAGAATGGGTGGAAGATGATGTGGAGGACGATGAGGTCCTTGACCCCACATGGAATCAAGGTCATGCGAGTGACCTATGTACAGGGTGGGCCATTTATATGGATACACCTTAATAAAATGGGAATGGTTGGTGATATTAACTTCCTGTTTGTGGCACATTAGTATATGTGAGGGGGGAAACTTTTCAAGATGGGTGGTGACCATGGCGGCCATTTTGAAGTCGGCCATTTTGAATCCAACTTTAGTTTTTTCAATAGGAAGAGGGTCATGTGACACATCAAACTTATTGGGAATTTCACAAAAAAAACAATGGTGTGCTTGGTTTTAACGTAACTTTATTCTTTCATGCGTTATTTACAAGTTTCTGACCACTTATAAAATGTGTTCAATGTGCTGCCCATTGTGTTGGATTGTCAATGCAACCCTCTTCTCCCACTCTTCACACACTGATAGCAACATCGCAGGAGAAATGCTAGCACAGGCTTCCAGTATATGCTGTGAAGATACGAGATGTGCAGCACCTAAAACCATGGATACTGGAAGCCTGTGCTAGCATTTCTCCTGCGGTGTTGCTATCAGTGTGTGAAGAGTGGGAGAAGAGGGTTGCATTGACAATCCAACACAATAAGCAGCACATTGAACACATTTTATAAGTGGTCTGAAACTTGTAAATAACTCATGAAAGAATAAAGTTATGTTAAAACCAAGCACACCATTGCTTTTCTTGTGAAATTCCCAATAAGTTTGATGTGTCACATGACCCTCTTCTTATTGAAAAAACAAAAGTTGGATTCACAATGGCTGACTTCAAAATGGCCGCCATGTTCACCACCCATCTTGAAAAGTTTCCCCCCTCACACATACTAATGTGCCACAAACAGGAAGTTAATATCACCAACCATTTCCATTTTATTAAGGTGTATCCATATAAATGGACCACCCTGTAGTTTGGAGGAAGAGGCGGTGGTCGCACAGAGCCACCAGGACAGCAGAAGAGGGAGCAGGGTGCAAAAGCGGAGCGGCCGTCCTCAAGACAATACGCCTGCTACTGCCCACTGCAGCAAGGGACCGAGCACACCAAAGCCAGCTCCAAGGAGTTCCCTGGCGTGGCAGTTCTTTAGACAATGTGCTGACAACAAGACAAGAGTGGTTTGCACGCTGTGCAATCAGAGCCTGAAGCTCAACCTGCATGACCAGGCATTTAAGTGCAAAGCACAAGCTGCAATGGAGTAGACACCTCAAACACCAAGAAAGGTCTGTGGCTCCTTCTGCTTTCTCATCTGCTGCAGTCTCGGCCTCTTCATCCACCTCTGGAGTGACAGTGCCACCTGCTACCCCGCAAACAAAGGATCTGCCAGCAACACCAACACCTGGGTCACCAAGCATCTCCACAATGTCCCACGGAAGCGTTCGGCTCTCCATCTGCCAAACACTGGAGAGGAAGAGAAACTACCCCCCTACCCACCCGCGATTCTAAATTACTGGCCTCTGAAATGCTGCCATTCCGTCTGGTGGAGACGGATAGTTTTAAAGGCCTTATGGCGGTGGCTGTCCCACAGTACGTCGTGCCCAGCCGCCACTACTTTTCCAGGAGAGCCATCCCTTCCCTTCACAACCAAGTAGGGGACAAAAAAAGGTGTGCACTGCGCAACGCCATCTGTGGCAAGGTGCACCTCACTACGGATACGTGGACTAGTAAGCACGGTCAGGGATGTTATATCTCCATAACAGCACACTGGGTAAATGCAGTGGTGGCTGGGCCTGAGGCGGATAGCAGTTTGGTGCATGTCCTTCCACCACCGAGGATTGCAGGGTGCTTCAGTTTGCCTCCTGTTGCTTCCTACTCCTACTCTACTTCCTCCTCCCAGTCTACATCCTCATCCTCTACCAGCTACTCATCCGGTCAGCGTAACACCTTCACCACCAACTTCAGCACAGCCAGGGGTAAACGACAGCAGGCAGTTTTAAAACTTATCTGTTTGGGGACAAACCCCACACCATGCAGGAGCTGTGGACGGGCCTTGAAAAACAGACCGATGAGTGGTTTGTGCCAGTCAGCCTCAAGCCTGGCCTGGTGGTGTGCGATAATGGGTGAAATCTCGTAGCAGCTCTGGGAAAAGCCGATTTGACGCACATCCCTTGTCTGGCGCATGTGCTGAATTTGGTGGTAGAGAGATTCCTTAAAACTTACCCCCAATTTGTCAGAGCTGCTGCATAAAGTGCAGGCCGTCTGTGCGCGGTTTCGCCGTTCTCACCCTTCTGCTGCTCGTCTGTCAGCGCTGCAGCGTAACTTTGGCCTTCCCGCTCACCGCCTCATATGCGACGTTGCGACGTGCCCACAGGGTGGAACTTCACCTTGCACATGCTGGCCAGACTGTGCGAGCAGCAGCAGGCGATAGTGGAGTTTCAGCTGCAGCACGCACGGGTGAGTCGCTCGGCGGATCAGCACCACTTTACCACCAATGACTGGGCCTCCATGTGAGACCTGTGTTCCTTGTTGCGCTGTTTCGAGTACTCCACCAAAATGGCCAATGCCGATAAGGCCATTATCAGCGTTACTATACCAATTCTACACCTCCTTGAAAAAACGCTCCTGGCGATGATGGAAGAGGATGTGGCACAGGAGGAAGAGGAGGAGCAAGAGGGATCATTTCGTAGCGTTTCCGGCCAGTCATTCCCAAGTGGCTCTGAGGGTGGGTTCCTGCACCCACAAATGCCATGTACACAATTGTCCAGCCAGGGCACAGTTCTAGAGGATGACAAGGTGGAGGATGAGGAGATGGAGGAGGAGGAACCATGTTCACAGCAGGGTGGCACCCAGACCAGCTCATGGCCATCACTAGTGCGTGGCTGGGGGATACAGAGGACACAGACGATACACCTCCCACAGAGGACAGCTTTTCGTTGCCTCTGGGAAACCTGGCACACATGAGCGATTACATGCTGCAGTGTCTCCGCAACGAAAGCCGAGTTGCCCACATTCTAACTTGTGCTAATTACTGGTTGGCCACACTGCTGGATCCCTGTTACAAGGACAAAGTACCGCCCTTAATTCCCTCACTGGAGAGTGATCATAAGATGCGTGAGTACAAGCGCGCGCTGGTAGACGTGCTGCTGGTCGCATATCCACCTAACAGCGGGGGCACAGTGGAAGCACAAGGCGAAGGCAGAGGACGAGGAGATTGCCAACGCAGCTGGGGCACCGACAGCACCACAGAAGGCAGGGTTAGCATGGCCGAAATGTGGAAAAGCTTTGTTAGCTTGCCACAACAACCAGCACCACTAGCTGATATGGAACGTCTTAGCAGGAGGTAGCATTTCACCAACATGGTGGAGCAGTATGTGTGCACACGCCTACACGTACTGAATGACGGGTCTGCCCCCTTCAACTTCTGGGTCACCAAATTGGGCACATGGCCTGAGCTTGCCCTTTACGCCTTGGAGGTGCTGGTCTGCCCTGCAGCCAGTGTATTATCTGAACGTGTGTTTAGCACGGCAGGGGCGTCATCACAGACAAGCGCAGCCTCCTGTCCACAGCCAATGTGGACAAGCTCACGTTTATTAAAATGAACCAGTCATGGATCACTCAGGATTTGTCCGTACCTTGTGCAGAATAGACATGTATACCAGCACTAACCAGCCATTGTTATTCTGCAGCGCAATTGTTCATTCTTGTATTTTGGATATTTCACACTAATTTTTAAAAATAAAATTAATACCAAAAACCTGTTTTGGCTATCTCGTCCTCCTCCACAGCCACTTCCATCTACACTGCTACGTCCACCGCCTCCTCAAACTCCTACTCCATATGGAACTCTACCTCATAAATCATTTTTTGGTTTTTTATTTGTACGTATTTTAATTTATATCATTTTACTACTTTGTCAGTTACATTTTCTGGTGAAATTCACCAATTTTTGGGTGTATAGTACCACTGCTATACCTAGTAGACAGGTTAAAAAAATAAAAATAAATGTAATTTACATTTTCGGGTGAAATTCACCAATTTTTGTGTATATAGTACCACTGCTATACCTAGTAGACCGGTAAAAAAATAAAATAATATTTGCAGTTACATTTTCTGTTTAAATTCACCAATTTTTGGGTGTGAAGTATCACTGCTACACCTAGTAGGCCGGTTAAAAAAAAAAAATGTATAATTGTCAGTTACATTTTCAGTTAAAAATCAACAATTTTTGGGTGTGAAGTACCACTGCTATACCTAGTAGACAGGTTAACAAAATAAATAAATAGTCAGTTACATTTTCTGGTGAAATTCCCCAATTTTTGGGTGTAATATACCCCTCATCTACCTAGTTGACAGCTTATTAAATTTCACAAATTGTTCTGTTAAATTCTTGGGTTGACATTATACAATTTTAGATGTGAATAAACCCCTGCTCTGCATAGGTGACAGGGACTAAAATTTAATACATTTTTCAGTAATTAATGTGCGCCACATCCTTTCATTCAATGCTTAAACTTTAAAAAGTTGTCACACTTTTATGCTTTAATAATTTCTCCCATAATTCAACTCTATAAATTTAAATTTGAAAAAATTAATCCTCCCTTGGATGTGGTCTCTCTTTCTCACGCTCCCTCTCCAGTGTGGAGCCCTGATTCCCCGCCACCCGTGATCACCATGGTAGTCGCATAAAAGAACATCGAAAGTTGATAGAGCAGATATCAAATTGGATTGTGAACATCACGGATACGTGCGACATGGTGGGGCAGTAAGTTTGCACACGCCTACATGAACTGACTGACAGGGGTCAGCCCCTGCAACTTCTGGGTCTGCAAATTGGGCACATGGCCTGAGCTTGCCCTTTACGCCCTGGAGGTGCTGGCCTGCCCTGCAGCCAGTATATTGTCTGAACGTGTGTTTAACACGACTGCAGGGGGTTATCACAGATTATATTTCCCAATGTTTTAGGGTGTACCCTGATTTAAAAAATAAAATTTAAAACAAAAAAACAGTGTAGGCTACCTCCTCCTCCTCCACCGCCGCTTCCACCTACACCGCCACATCCACCGCCTCCTCAACCTCCTACTCCATATGGACCTCGTCCTCCTAGATCAAGATTATTATTATTTTTTTTTACGTATTTTATGTCATTTAAAGTCATTTCCCTATCCACATTTGTTTGCAGAGCACTTGCCATGCTCATAACCACATTTTGATGCCATTTTCAGCCCTCTAGCCCTTTCCATGACATTTTTACAGCCATTTTAGTGCTCAAAAGTTCGGGTCCCCATTGACTTCAATGGGGTTCGGGGTCAAGTTTCGGTCAAGTTCAGGTCCCGAACCCGTCGAACCCGAACATCCAGGTGTCAGCTTAACTCTAGTTACGAGCTGTAAGTAGAAAGGATAAATTATGTATTATGGAGAGAAGATATAATGACTCCGGTTACATTTGTTAAAAACAACAGAGATTTGAAAGTCTGTTTTAAAGGATTAGCGATGATATACTGCGGAGATCTAATATATGTAATACAGGCAATGTGAAATTATTAAATGCAGGAGAAAGACTTTTAAATCAGTACTGATATTGAATGCTGATCGAATTAAAGTATAACTAACAGAAATATGGTTGTTTTAATTGTATAAACGTTTTTAAGATATACACTCACCTAAAGAATTATTAGGAACACCTGTTCTATTTCTCATTAATGCGATTATCTAGTCAACCAATCACATGGCAGTTGCTTCAATGCATGTAGGGTTGTGGTCCTGGTCAAGACAATCTCCTGAACTCCAAACTGAATGTCAGAATGGGAAAAAAAGGTGGGCTACAACAGCAGAAGACCCCACCGGGTACCACTCATCTCCACTACAAATAGGAAAAAGAGGCTACAATTTGCACAAGCTCACCAAAATTGGACTGTTGAAGACTGGAAAAATGTTGCCTGGTCTGATGAGTCTCAATTTCTGTTGAGACATTCAAATGGTAGAGTCCGAATTTGGCGTAAACAGAATGAGAACATGTATCCATCATGCCTTGTTACCACTGTGCAGGCTGGTGGTGGTGGTGTAATGGTGTGGGGGATGTTTTCTGGGCACACTTTAGGCCCCTTAGTGCCAATTGGCCATCGTTTAAATGCCACGGGCTACCTGAGCATTGTTTCTGATCATGTCCATCCCTTCATGACCACCATGTACCCATCCTCTGATGGCTACTTCCAGCAGAATAATGCACCATGTCACAAAGCTCAAATCATTTCAAATTGGTTTCTTGAACATGACAATGAGTTCACTGTACTAAAATGGCCCCCACAGTCACCAGATCTCAACCCAATAGAGCATCTTTGGGATGTGCATCCCTCAAATCTCCATCAACTGCAAGATGCTATCCTATCAACATGGGCCAACATTTCTAAAGAATGCTATCAGCTATCAGCACCTTGTCGAATCAATGCCATGTAGAACTAAGGCAGTTCTGAAGGCAAAAGGGGGTCCAACACTGTATTAGTATGGTGTTCCTAATAATTCTTTAGGTGAGTGTATGTATTTTATATTGAAAAGGGGTGGGAGTGGTATGCTTTCTTTGTCATCCCCTACTTATATAAATAAAACGCCCAGAAGTGGGTGTAACATTCGCCCCTGATGAAGCTATTTTGGTGAAACCTGGGTCGGTCAATCTTGTGAATGCCGATGACCTGCTGATTGTTCAATGCCTGTTTATTTTATACTTTTGTGAGCATAATGAAATCTTGTTGATATATGCAAAGTTAATGGATCTTCACTATGTGCTCCAAACTCTAAAATCCACAGAAGGGTCGTTTTTGGCAAAGATCATCCTCTGTTGGAATCCGGTTGTTCGGCTGCACTAGAAGAGACTGTCATATCCTTACCTACACTCTGAAGTTACAGCCTATATGTGGCAGCAAAACCACCTTTTTGAGTAAACCATTGTTTGATGTGAGTTGAGCCCACCTCACACGGAGGTCTGCAACGCCGATAGAAGATCCTAATAATGCAGTAATTAATTTTAATCTATTTTGTTTTATTGTTTAATTTATTTTAAGAAATTTTAGACCCTCTGATGTGGTGTCTGATCGGGGGGCTCAGTTTGTTTCCAGATCTGGAAAGCGTTCTGTACTCGACTGGGGGTACAATTGTCCTTTTCTTTGGCTTTTCATCCTCAGTCGAATGGACAGACGGAGCGCACTAATCAGAATCTGGAGACTTACTTGAGATGTTTTGTTTCGGAGAACTAGGAGGAGTGGTCTTCATTCTTGTTGTTAGCTGAGTTTGCCATTAATAACCATAGACAGGAGTCCACTGATATGTCACTGTTTTTTGGGGCATATTCCATCCACAGTTTGGCATTTTCTAGTTTTCAAACTTATGGTATTCCTGAGGAGGAGCGACTTGTCTCTTCTTTGTCTTCGATTTGGCAGAAAATTAAAAAAAAACTGAAAAAGATGGGCAACAGGTATAAGCGTGTGGCTGACAGGAGAAGTATGAATGGTCTGGACCTGAGAGTGGGTGATTCTGTGTGGCTGTCCACAATAAAAAGTAAGCTTAAAGGGGTTGTCCGAGTTATGAAAAATAATATAGCACTGAAAATCTGATATATAACTGAGCTAAGCAAGTTTTATGCAAAAAAAATATATATTTTTCCTAATTTCCCTGGTTCTTTTCTGGCTCTTTGTTTACATGCAATAAAAACAATCTCTGCCCCTCCCCCTGCTCTGCTAAGAGAGTGAATACAAGAGCTGCCCTGAGTGACATGTCTGCCTGCTGGGAGACTCAGCAGCATGTTGTATGTGTAGGACTACAAGTCCCAGCTGTATAATGACACTGCTAAGGGAGTGGATACAAGAGCTGCCCTGAGTGCTGGGAGACTCTGCAGCATGTTGCATGTGTAGGACTACATGTCCCACCTGTATAATGACACTGCTAATACACACAGGATCTTCCCCTTACCTTCTTGTGTAATGCTCTCTCTAGTAGATCAGCTCCAGTGCCCAGAATTGTCCCTGCTGCAGAGCTGTGCAGCTGAAGGGGTTAAGTATCCTAGCAGAGATTAGACGGCAGTGAGGGGGGCGTGGCCAGCACAGTGACGTCTCGTTTACAGGCTTGTAAACAAACATTATCAGCACAGAGAGAGAAGCTGACATCACAGGTCATGTGACCCTCAGTGAAATCTGAGAAACCAGCCACCGGAGATAAAGGGAGTGAATTGCAAAGCTGTTACATTTGCTTAGTTAGGAACATAGAAAGAATATAAAAATAACTCGGATAACCCCTTTAAGGTACCTTCTTGGAAGTTGGGCCCAAGATGTATTGGTCCATATAAGATCACTGCCATTGTTAAACCTGTAGCCTTCCGCCTTGAACTTCCTCAGGTTTTGAAAATTCATAATGTATTTCTTAAGTCATGTTGAAGAAATGTGACAAACCTGTTGAGCTTGCCCCCCTCTCCTGTCATGTTGGGCGGTAATTTAGAATTTCAAATCAGCGGATTGTGGACTAGTTCTCCGTAGATCCCTCCAGTATCTTGTCCACTGGAAGGGTTACGGACCAGAGGAGAGGATGTGGGTTCCAGCGGCCGATGGTACAGTCCTGATCAAAAGTTTAAGACCACTTGAAAAATGGCAAAAAATCATATTTAGCATGGCTGGATATTCACAAGGTTCCAAGTAGAGCTTCAACATGCAACAAGAAGAAATGGGAGTGAGACAAAACATTTTTTGAGCATTCAATTTAATGAAAACAACAAATAAACTGAAACAGGCTGTTTTTCAGCTGATCAAATGTTTAGGACCACACCTTAAAAAAAAATCTAACCCCCCCCCCCCCAAAAAAAAACAGAAATCCAACTTCCAAACATGAACTCAGTAATCAGTAGCTCTGCCGTTATTGTTTATCACTTCAAAAATTTGTTTCGGCATGCTTGATGCAAGCGTTTCCATGAGGTGAGTGGGAACATTTTTCCAAGTGGTAAAGACAGCCTCACGATGGACATCTACTGTATGGAACTGTTTGTAAACTTCCCTTGCCATCCATCCCCAAAGGTTATCAATTGGATTTAGATCAGGGGGATGGGCCAAAAGAGTGATGTTATTCTCCTGGAAGAAGTTCCTTGTCCTGCGGGCATTGTGTCCTGTTGAAAAACCCAGTCGTTACCACACAGACGAGGGCCCTCAGTCATGAGGAATGCTCTCTGCAACATCTGGACATAGCCAGCGGCCGTTTGATGCCCCTGCACTTCCTGAAGTTTGATTGTTCCACTGAAGGAAAAAGCACCCCAGACCATTATGGCGCCCCCTCTACTGTGGCGCGTAGACAACATCTCAGGTGGGATCTCAGGTGGGATCTGCTTGTCATGCCAGTTGGAAACCATCAGGACCATCAAGGTAAAAGAAAATCTTATCAGAGAATAAAACTTTCTTCCACCTTTGAATGTCCTATGTTTGGTGCTCTCTTGCAAAGTCCAAACGAGCAGTTCTATGGCATTCAAGGAGACGAGGTCTTTGAAGACGTTTTTTGTTTTTGAAGCCCTTCAGTCTCAGATGCCGTCTGATGGTTATGGGGCTGCAGTCAGCACCAGTAAGGGCCTTGATTTGGGTCGAGGATCGTCCAGTGTCTTGACAGACAGCCAATTGGATCCTCCAGCTCAGTGCTGATGAAATTTTTGGGGGTCTTCCACTTTTTGTTCCATAACCCTCAGGATCATTTAAGAAATTCCAAATGACTATCTTACTGTGTCCCACCTCAGCAGCGATGGCACGCTGTGAGAGACCCTGCTTATGCAGTTCAACAACCCGACCACGTTCAAAAAGTGAGAGTTTTTTTGTCTTTGCCATCACAACATGTGACTACCTGACAGAAAATGACAATGAATCCACCTCTTTGCACAGATTTGGCCTTTTAAAGGCATGTGGTCCTAAAATTTGGATCAGCTGAAAAACAGCCTGTTTCAGTTTAATCGTTATTTTCAGTTAATTGAATGCTCAAAAAATGTTTTGTCTCACTCTTATTTCTTCTTGTTGCATGTTGAAGCTCTCCTTGGAACCTTGTTAAGATCCAACAATGTAAAATATGATTTTTTGCCAGTTTTCAAGTGGTCTTAAACTTTTTATCAGGACTGTAATCCGAATTGTCTGGTGAAGGATTTTCACAGAGCCCATCCTGATAAGGTCGATCCTGGGTGCCCAGAGGTCATCCGTAGAAGGGGGGTACTGTCATGGTCCCTCAGGTGACTGATATCAGGAAATCAAGGAGATTGGCTGAGTATTGAGGAATCTAACAGCTTCCTTGATTTATCTTGATTCAGTGTGGATAGAGTTAAAGACCACTTCCCTTCTCTTAGCTGTTGCTAAGTGGTCATCACTTCTACCCTTTATAGTCTGACCTCACCCTTCTGACTATGCGGTAGATAGCTTCATTTGGGTTTGGCTGAGCTGGTGTGAGATCCACTCTGGTGTTCCTGTTCTTCCATCTCTACAGAAGTTAAGTGTTGCGTTTGTATTTGTTATATTCCCTGTTGTTGTATCCGGGCCTGAGACAGACTTCCATTCGTCCATCTGGGGAGGAATGGGTTGTTTCTGGTCCTATACTTATTCCAGGGCCTTATAGGGAAATCAGGGCCTAGGTATCCTGCTTATGAATATTTCTACCTTCCAGGTCTATTTATATTGATAGGTAGTCAGGGCCCGGATTAGGGTTATCTAGGAGGTTACCTGTTTCTTCCCTAGTTTCCAGGCCCAGTTACTGTTCCCCCTCCCTCCTGTGTTCAGTGTGGAGTTCATCATTCGGTAGCTGGAAGCAGTGTAGCACTGCAGTGGAGAAGTGGCTACAGGTCTTTCTGAAGCTGATATGCTTAGGGGACAAACAGTATACCACCGCAGAGATGTGGCAGGAGATAAGAGACCACACTGAGCTGTGGCCTTCGCCACTAAACCTAGAACCAGGCATGGTAGTGCTTGATAATGGCCGTAACTTGGTGGTGGATTTGGAGTTTGACAACCTCAGACACATCCCATGCCTAGCCCATGTCTTGAACTTAGTGGTTCAGCAGTTTCTCAAAACCTACCCCAATTTGCCTGAGCTATTAGTGTAGGTGTGCCACGTGTGTGCACATTTCCGCAAGTCATTGACAGCTTCAGCCAGTCTGTCAACGCTGCAGCAGCGCTTGAAATTGGCAGCTGACTGGCTGTTGTACAACATGAGCACGCGCTGGAACTCGACGTTCCACATGTTGACCAGGCTTTGTGACCAGCAAAGGGCAGTAGTGGAATACTAGCTGCAACGTGGTTGTCGCCTTTTCAGTCAGCTTCTGCTATTCACAAGCGAGGAGTGGGCATGAATGTCTGACCTCTGTGAGGTTTTACGCAACTTTGAGGAATCAACACAGATGGTGAGCGGCAATAACGCTATTATCAGCGTAACCATCCAACTTCTGCGTCTACTCAAATGCTCACTGCTCACAATTACGGAGGATGCTTTGCATGTGTAAAAGGTGGAAATGGGGGAAGACATTACACCCTCAGTTCGTCTTCTCAGCGCGAATTGGACTATGAAGAGGAGGAGCAGTAGACGGTTGCCTCCATTACAGAGGGTAGTACCCATGGAAGTTTAATTCTACCTGTTCTGCGTGGGTGGGCAGAAGAGGAGGAAGAGGATGAGGAGATTGAGAGTAATCCTGCTGATGACGACAGCGAAGTCCTGCCTGTTGGTACTCTGGCACACATGGCTGACTTAATGTTAGGCTGCCTTTCCAGCGACCCGCACGTTATTCACATTTTAGACAACATGGATTACTGATTGTTGACCCTTCTCGACCCCCGCTACAAGGAGAACTTCTCATCTCTCATTCCTCAGGTGGAGAGAATGAGCAAAACTAGAAGTTCCTTGTTGAAAAATTGCTCCCAAAATTTTCATCTGACAACGCTGGCGGCAGACTCTGTAGTTCCTTGGCCAACCGATAAGGGGAAGCAAGGGGAACACACAGCACTTCCAACAAAGGCAGGGCAACACTCTCCAAAGCCTGGGACAGTTTCATGAAACCCCGCCAGCACCCTCACCCTGATGCGCGGCCTAGTGTCACAAGGGAAAATTTTTGAAAGATGGTGAAGGAGTACATGTCAGAATCCTCAGTGATCCCTCAGTACCTTACGATGGGTGTCCAAGCTGGATACATGACAAGAACTGGCAATCTATGCTTTGGAGGTGCTGGCCTGCCCTGCTGCCAGCGTTTTGTCTGAGCGGGTATTTAGTGTTGTTGGTGGCATTATAACAGATAAGCGTATCTGCCTGTCAACTGAAAATGCTGACAGGTTGACTCTTATAAAAATGAACAAGGCCTGGATTGACCATGACTTCTCGACTCCACCAGAGGAAAGCGGCTGAACATAACGGCACTTTAAATGTGTTGTTTATAATATACTGTATACACTGTATTCCCATGCACCCCTTCCACCACAAACAAGGGTATATGGTTGAATCTTCCCATTCTTATCCTTCCTCTTCCTCCTCTTCCATTATATCAACATGCTTATTCGTCACATATAATGCCCTCGCATAAATGCCCTTCACCTAGAATGCTTTACAGGGTCAGCTCACATGCAGGCCCTCGCATATAATTTTTTAGAGGGTCAGCTCAACTGCAGGCCCTCGCATATAATTTTTTTAGAGAGTCATCTCAGCTACAGGCCCTCGCATATAATTTTTCAGAGGGTCAGCTCACCAGCAGGCCCTGACTTACAATCTTTTACAGGGTCAGCTCACCTTTTGGCCACCGCATATAATATTTTACAGGGTCAGCTTACCAGCAGGCCTTCACCTACAATATTTTACTGGGCCAGCTCACTAGCAGGCCCACACATAAAATCTTTTACAGGGTTAGCTCACCAGCAGGCCCGCACCTCAAATATTTTACAGGGTCAGCTCACCAGCAGGCCCACACCTCCAAATCTTTTACATGGTCAGCTCACTAGCAGGCCCGCACCTCAAATCTTTTACATGGTCAGCTCACCTAAAAGCCCTCACATTTTATTTTTTAGAAGGTCAGCTCACCTGCAGGCCTGCACATAAAATCTTTTACAGGGTCAGCTCACCAGCAGGCCCGCACCTAAAATCTTTTACAGGGCCAGCTCACCAGCAGGCCCTCGCATATAATGTTTTATAGGGTCAGCTCACCAGCAGGCCCACACCTAAAATCTTTTACATGATCAGCTCACCACCAGGCCCGCACCTAAAATATTTTACAGGGTCAGCTCACCAGCAGGCCCTCGCATATAATGTTTTACAGGGACAGCTCACCAGCATGCCCTCGCATATAATCTTTTACAGGGTCAGCTCACAGCAGGCCCTCGCATATAATTTTTTAGAGGGTCAGCTCACCAGCAGGCCTGCACCTAAAATCTTTTACAGGGTCAGCTTACCAGCAGGCCCTCGCATATAATGTTTTACAGAGTCAACTCACCAGCAGGCCCTCGCATATAATGTTTTACAGGGTCAGCTCACCAGCAGGCCCGCACCTAAAATCTTTTACAGGGTCAGCTCACCAGCAGGCCCTCACCCACAATCTTTTACAGGGTCAGCTCACCAGCAGGCCCTCACCCACAATCTTTTATAGGGTCAGCTCACCTGCAGGCCCACGCATATAATGTTTTACACGGTCAGCTCACCTGCAGGCTCTAGCATAAAGTTTTTTAGAGGGTCAGCTTACCATCATTAGTGATGAGCGGCAGGTGCCATATTCGATTTCGACGAAATTCGCAAATATTCGATAGAATATTCGTTTTATATTCGTCGAAATCGAATATTCGGCATTATTCTTGTTATCGCGATTAATATGCGATTTAAATAATCGCGTATTGCGATTTTTAACTTAAAGGCTACTCTCCTATTGAAATCGCAATTCGATTATTTCAAGTTATAATAATCGAATTTCGATTTTAACTTAAAGGCTACTCTCCTATTGAAATAGCAATGCGATTATTTCAAGTTATAATAATCGAATTTCGATTTTAACTTAGCACTGCTATATTCCATATTCGTTAATTCTAGCCTAATATGGAATATAGCAGTGCTAAGTTAAAATCGAAATTCGATTATTATAACTTGAATTAATCGAATTGCGATTTCAACTTGGACCTGGTTTACTATGGTTGGCTTGGTAGAATTAGCGAATATGACGAATATATTCGTTATATTCCACAAAACGAATATGGCGAATGTATTCGTTATATTCCACAAAACGAAGATAACGAAATATTCTCCATCTTCGTTTTAGCTACCTATTCATCAACTTCGCTAATTCTAGCAATCATATAGGAAAGTTTACTATAGAGACAGCTAAGTTTAATTCGCTATGCGATTATATTACTTTGCTTTTTTTTATAAATAGAATAATTATAATAATTATCAGGTATTATAATTATTCTATTTTTTTTTTTTTTTAAAAGCAGTCATATAATCGCATAGCGAATTAAACTTAGCTGTCTCTATAGTAAACTTTCCTATATGATTGCTAGAATAGAGACAGCTAAGTTTAATTCGCTATGCGATTATATGACTGCTTTTAAAAAAAAAAAAAAATAGAATAATTATAATACCTGATAATTATTATAATTATTCTATTTATAAAAAAAAGCAAAGTAATATAATCGCATAGCGAATTAAACTTAGCTGTCTCTATAGTAAACTTTCCTATATGATTGCTAGAATTAGCGAAGTTGATGAATAGGTAGCTAAAACGAAGATGGAGAATATTTCGTTATCTTCGTTTTGTGGAATATAACGAATACATTCGCCATATTCGTTTTGTGGAATATAACGAATATATTCGTCATATTCGCTAATTCTACCAAGCCAACCATAGTAAACCAGGTCCAAGTTGAAATCGCAATTCGATTAATTCAAGTTATAATAATCGAATTTCGATTTTAACTTAGCACTGCTATATTCCATATTAGGCTAGAATTAACGAATATGGAATATAGCAGTGCTAAGTTAAAATCGAAATTCGATTATTATAACTTGAAATAATCGCATTGCTATTTCAATAGGAGAGTAGCCTTTAAGTTAAAATCGAAATTCGATTATTAAAACTTGAAATAATCGAATTGCGATTTCAACGTAATTCTCAAATCCGACAGTACATTCTAGTATATGGAGACGTTCCCATGGTGATAGTCCATGAGCACGGAAGTCGGCAGAAGCGGCAACGGGCACTGACTGGAGCAGCCAGGAATCCAAAGGACAGGTAAGAACAACTTTAGGGAAGTGGGAAAGAAAAAAAAAAAAAAAAAAGAATATTCGAAATATCGAATTTATATCACTATATTCGAAATATTCGCAAATTAGCGAAGTGCCGATATTCGCGAAAAAAATTCGATATTCGAATATTCGCGCTCAACACTAACCATCATGCCCTCACCTACAAGTCCAGTCTCACTATCCAGGAGTCTGGTCAACACAATCCTCACCGCCGGGGGTCGCGTAACTAGTTATCACGGAGGAGTCTCGTTCATTATCGGAATTAACCAGACAAATCATTCCACCAACTAAGAACGTCCATGCACCACCATCCACAGTATCGAGAAAGAGCTATCAATTTGTCAATTCTTTCCGTGTCCGGGCCAGGTAAGGTTTCCCGTGTTGAGTCAAATTAAGCTGCAGGCTTCATCCTGGTGGTGCCCTTCCATCAATTCCTTTAAGTTTCAGCTTTGAAACCAAACACCCCTCGGAACACATAGACTTTGGTTTCCCGGAAGCTGCTTGGCGGGTCATGGGAATAACGCCATCGGATCGTCGGTCTTCATCGTTTATGGTTGGAACTATGACTGTATCTGATCGTCTTTGAAACTCCGACTTTCTTTTTGATTAATGAAAACATTCTTGGCAAATGCTTTCACTTTGATTCGTCTTGTGCCGGTCCAAGAATTTCACCTCTAGCGGCGCAATATAGATGCCCCGGCTGTCCCTCTTAATCATGGCCCCAGGTACGAAAACCAAAAAAATGGAACCGGAGTCCTATTCCATTATTCCTAGCTGAAGTATTCAGGCGACCCGGCCTGCATTGAACACTGTAATTTTTTTCAATGGTCAGCTAAGCAGCAGGCACTCTCCCATAATTTTTTTAATGTCATCTCAGCAGCAGGCCCTCAAACATAATGTTTTAGAGGGTCAGCTCAGCAGCAGGCCCTCATCTACAGTCATGGCCAAAAGTTTTGAGAATTACATAAATATTGGAAATTGTAAAAGTTGCTGCTTAAGTTTTTATAATAGCAATTTGCATATACTCCAGAATGTTATGAATAGTGATCAGATGAATTGCATAGTCCTTCTTTGCCATGAAAATAAACTTCATCCCAAAAAAAACTTTCCACTGCATTTCATTGCTGTCATTAAAGGACCTGCTGAGATAATTTCAGTAATCGTCTTGTTAACTCAGGTGAGAATTTTGACGAGCACAAGGCTGGAGATCATTATGTCAGACTGATTGGGTTAAAATGGCAGACTTGCCCTGTTAAAAGGAGGGTGATGCTTGAAATTATTGTTCATCCATTGTTAACCATGGTGACCCGCAAAGAAATGCGTGCAGCCATCATTGCGTTGCATAAAAATGGCTTCACAGGCAAGGATATTGTGGATACTAAGATTGGACCTCAATCAACAATTTATAGGATCATCAAGAACTTCAAGGAAAGAGGTTCAATTCTTGTTAAGAAGGCTTCAGGGCGTCCAGAAAGTCCAGCAAGCGCTAGGATCGTCTCCTAAAGAGGATTCAGCTGCGGGATCGGAGTGCCACCAGTGCAGAGCTTGCTCAGGAATGGCAGCAGGCAGGTGTGAGCGCATCTGCACGCACAGTGAGGCGAAGACTTTTGAAAGATGGCCTGGGGTCAAGAAGGCAGCAAAGAAACCACTTCTCTCCAAAAAAACATCAGGGGCAGATTGATCTTCTGCAGAAAATATGGTGAATGGACTGCTGAGGACTGGGGCAAAGTCATATTCTCTGATGAAGCCTATTTCCGATTGTTTGGGGCATCAGGAAAAAGGCTTGTCCGGAGAAGAAAAGGTGAGCGCTACCATCAGTCCTGTGTCATGCCAACAGTAAAGCATCCTGAGACCATTCATGTGTGGGGTTGCTTCTCATCCAAGGGAGTGGGCTCACTCACAATTTTGCCCAAAAACACAGCCATGAATAAAGAATGGTACCAAAACACCCTCCAACAGCAACTTCTTCCAACAATCCAACAACAGTTTGGTGAAGAACAATGTATTTTCCATCACGATGGAGCACCGTGCCATAAGGCAAAAGTGATAACTAAGTGGCTCGGGGACTAAAACTTTGACATTTTGGGTCCATGGCCTGGAAACTCCCCAGATCTTAATCCCATTGAGAACTTGTGGTCAATCCTCAAGAGGCGGGTGGACAAACAAAAACCCACTAATTCTGACAAACTCCAAGAAGTGATTATGAAAGAATGGGTTGCTATCAGTCAGGAATTGGCCCAGAAGTTGATTGAGAGCATGCCCAGTCGAATTGCAGAGGTCCTGAAAAAGAAGGGCCAACACTGCAAATACTGACTCTTTGCATAAATGTCATGTAATTGTCGATAAAAGCCTTTGAAACGTATAAAGTGCATGTAATTATATTTCACTACATCACAGAAACAACTGAAACAAAGATCAAAAAGCAGTTTAGCAGCCAACTTTGTGAAAACTAATATTTGTGTCATTCTCAAAACTTTTGGCCACGACTGTACAATCTTTTGGAGGGTTAGATCACCAGCAGGCCCTCAGCTTCAATCTTTTACAGGGTCAGCTCACCTGCAGGCCCTCACCTAATTATACCTAAAAGGCTTATTGCGCGCATGCTGCCTTGCTTGAAAGTGGTATCTGTAGCTGTTATCAGGCTCCCTCTCCGGAATCAAACCCTGATTCCTCGTTACCCATGGTCAGCGTGGTTGGTGCTGAAAATAACATTTAAAGTTGATAGGGCAGACATCCGAATGGATCATCTCCGTCACGGGGACGTGCAATGAGCCCCAGGCTATCTAGAGTCACCAAAGCGGCAGCATGCCCTCGCCCATAATGTTTTAGATCGTCAGATCAGCAGGCCCTTGCTCCAAATGTTTTTGAGGGTCACCAGCAGGCCATCAATCATAATGTTTCAAGGGTGTGTATGATGCCCTCCTTTATGTGTAACAAAGGGTGTATTGTAGTGCCGATTCCTTGTAATTTTTGGCAGTCTTTTCACTTAGTGCATAGGCTTTATGAGTGTAGCAGTCCCACTACCTGAACAATTGTACCACAATGTGATATACAGGTTGTATCGGAGGGCCTCTTCCTTGTAATTTTTGGCAGCACTTGCACTTTATATACAAGTAAATATACACAAAAGAATGTCTCCTAACAATTTTTCCTCTAAAATAGATTTTATCTTCGGTTTTGTGGTATTATTGTCAGTCTGTAAAAGTGACGTACTACTTGGACAACATCATTCCCAGCAGCGACCTGGGAGTCCAAGATGCGTCCAGACATCCTCCCCATGCTGTTCCCGAACCATTTTGGTGGTGTTTCGATCAATTTATGACCTTTTCCTATGAACCAGGCACCCTCCCCTCTTCAGAGAAGGGGGTGCCTGGTTTAATGCTCGGGTTCTTCAATTGACTTCCATTGTGCTCGGGTGCTCAGTAGAACACCCAAGCATGCCGATGTGTACGGCCTGAGCCCCTGAGCACTATGGTGCTCGATCAATACTACTTATTATCCCTCCTTCTCTGCAAGTCTGCATTCAACTGGCAATATTGTCCCCTGTCTCCTTTGCCTTTTGCTTCTCTTCTTTCCTCAGCTATTTGTAAAGCTTCCTTAGACAGACATTTTGCTCTCTTGCGCTTCTCTTTCTTTGGAATGTTCCTTGTTGCTGTTTCTTGCAAAATGTTGTGAATCTCCGTCTATAGCTCCTCAGGTACCCTTTCTACCAGATTTAATCCCTTAATTCTATTTTTAACCTCCACTGCATATCCATAAGGGATAATATTTAAGTCATAATTGCAAGGTCTGGCATCTTTTCTGACTTTGTTCAATTTAAGTTAGAATTTTGCAATAAGAAACTGATGATTTGAACCACGTTCAGCACCAGGTCTTGTTTTTGCTGACTTCACAGAACTTCTCCATCTATGACTGCAGAGTATATAGTCAATCTGATTTCGGTATTGACCATTCAGTGATTTCCATGTGTATAGTCGTCTTTTGTGCTGTTGGAAAAGTGCATTTGTTATGACCAGTGAGTTATCTTGACAAAATTCTATTAGACCTGCTTCATTTTGTTCTTTGCCTGTTATTCCAGTTATCTTTTGGTTTCGAGACGATATACTGTATGGGGGCGGGGGCAGCCACAAGGAGACATTATACATACTGTATGGGGGAAGACATAAGTAAACGTTATACTGTAAGGGGGGCGGGGGCCGGGGCAGCCACAAGGAGACACTAAACTGTATGGGGGCTGCCACAAGCAAATAGTGTACTCTGCACTGTGTCATAAATAAAGGTGGTATGTCAGACTGTCTATGGTGGCCCTGGCCTCTCCTTGAGGCTGCCCCATACAGTCTGTATGAGGCAGCCTCAAGGAGAGGCCAGGGCCACCATAGACAGTCTGACATACCACCTTTATTTATGAGTCTCACTCTCACTCTCACAGTGCACTATTTGCTTTTTAACTCTCGTCTCACTCCCTCCTGTTCCTCTGCCTGGACTGGACCTGGACATTCCTCGCAGGGCAGACCAGGAGTCAGGCGAAGTGGCCAACTCTGTTCTGTGACTGTGTGAGGAGGGAGGTATGTAGAGACTTTTCCGTGGCTGCCGCTTGTGTTGTGAATATTACGGCCCACTGCGCATGCGCGAAAAAGACGGCTCGGCGCAGGGCAGTAGTTGAAAATTCCGGAACACCTGAGGTCAGGAGGAAGTCAGGAGGACTCTGGAGGAGGGTCCCTGCTTCACTATGCGGCGCCGGCGATGCCGCTCGCATAGTGAAGGATCGGATTCGGATCGGCAAGCAGCGGACAAAGGGGAAAAAAGTTTGGCACATTTTACTATCACTAGGCAAACAAGGCATTTTGCCGCCCCATTGGCAAGTGCCACCCTAGGCAAATGCCTTGTTTGCCTCGTGATAGATACGCCTCTGTATGTAGTTGGGGCAAAAACTTGAATTACAGTGATGTTGAATGGTTTGCCTTGGATTCAAACATAGATCATTCTCTCATTTTTGAGACTGTAACCCAGTACTACTTTTTTTTTACTCTTTTATTGACTATGAGGGATACTCCATTCCTACTTCGAGATTCTTGCCCACAGTAGTAGATATAATGGTAATCTGAATTAAATTCACCTATTCCTGTCCATTTTAGTTCACTGACTCCCAAGATGTCAATGTTGAGTCTTGCCATTTCACCTTTCACCATCTCCAACTTGCTTTGGTTCATAGATGTTACGTTCCAGGTTCCTATTCAATACTGTTATTTACAGCATCAGACTTTCCTTTCACCTCCTGTCCCATCTGCAGCTGAGCATCCTTTCAACTTTGGCCCAGTTGCTTCATTCTTTCTGACGCTACTTGTACTTGCCCTCTGCTCTTCCCCAGTAGCATTTTGGACACCTTCCGATCTTGGGGGCTCATCTTCCAGTGTCATATCGAGTAGCCTTTTGTTTCTGTCCATAGGGTTTTCTTGGCAGAATACTGGAGTGGTTTGTCATTTCCTACTCCAGGAATTTGTGTTTTGTCTGAGCTCTCTGCTATGACCTGTCTGTCTTGGGTGGACCTGCATGGCATAGCTCAAAGCTTCACAGAGCTACACAAGCCCCTCCACCTCAATAAGGCAGCAATCCATGACATTTCTTAGATTCTATTTAGCAGCTATTCACTACTGTTATATGTAAGGACTTGTTTTATATGTCTTAGTATCTGCTTATTTTTCTTTAATATTTATTTTTTCTTATATTGGATGACATTTTTGGGCTTTGGAACCAATTACTTAACTTACAATGGTCATCCTTGAACCAAATAATATTGTACCTTGAAAGACCACTGTACATGGAGACTTTGAAGAATGATTTGGAATAAGTAAAGCCAGCAAAAGATGAGGATGGTCATCATTAAGACCTGGAGTACAAGGAGTAGAGACTGGTTGGTATTGAATTACATATCTTAGTTTACGGCTGCACTATCCCTCCACTTCCCCAGCAGCCTCCCTAGGCTATCCCTGCAGGTTCCCTGTACTCTCCCTGCACTCTCTCTCAAATATTTTTCTATTAATTATTTTCAACAACAGTGTCCCTGGTGCAGGAGCGCTTGCCACATCTCTCTCTATGCTCAGCTCACAGGTCAATGGCCCAGATCCCACAGGTTGACGGCTTTATAGGGCTGTGACATCACAGGGAATGACTATCTGCGGATTGGCTAAATGCACAGCATTATGGGTGATCTTGTGTTCCCCAGCCTTGTCTCTTCTACACTTATTTTTGCTTTATAACACATGCAGCCACCATTTTAGGAAAACCTCATGAGTTACCATTAAGCATGAAGAAATTCGGATTCATTGCAAAACTGCAGACCGAATTCTGCTTTGAATGCTTTTCTTTGCTCAACACTAATTGCAACGGGCATTGGCGCCCCAGGTCCCTCTATATCATGTCCCAGGGGTAGGAAATGCTGAGTGGTATGTTGCGGCCTAAAATGTCTCTGTGTGTCACGGTGCTTCTACCTGGATATGGCTGAACCCCAGGCTTTGGCTCCGAAGCAATAAATAGGGGGAATAATTGAGGGATTTGAAGAAATAACTTGAGTTCAGACCTTGAGATGAATTTCAATGGCAGCTTTACTTGAATAAACCTTTCTCCAAACAGTTTTAGGCTTTGTCTTGGTTCCAGCAGGCTTTAGCATTAAACTGGCAGGCAAACTCAACTCTGCTCAATCCTTCTCTCACTCTGCTTTACTGACAAGCTGACTTGGTAACTTGGTGCTTACTCTTCATGCTACACTTTACTCTTGTAGTCGGACTGATGTTCAGCCAAAAAGGAGGTTAGAATCCTGGCAGCTCCAACATGGAGTCTCAACCAGAACAAACCAGAACTGCCCACCTACTTCTGGTAGCAAGCAGTACTGGCCCACTTCTGCCCAAAGGGGGGAGAATGGAATGGTAAGTTCCATTCTCTCTAAGGATAGCTCTGCCATTTATGCTGCCACCTGCTGGTGAATCAGGCACATTACATGTAATAAACGGTTACATAACAAAATTATGAATGCACATTGTGGAGAACCCGGAAAGACATAATTAATATTACATTATAATAGCCCATTAAAGATAGTAGCAGGGTGCAGTAGTGGTAACACCTTTCTGGGGTGCTACATAATTAGGGAACCAGGATGCCAGACCAATCAAGCTCTGTGCCGGCATCACATTCCTCCTGAGGCGGCCTATTTAAACAGGCAGCTGCTGGCCACAGGTGCCTGTGATTTCTGTTCTTGCCTCACTAGCTAGCTGTGTGTTTGCTATTCTGGATCACTGACCTTTGCGTGTTTCTCTGGCATTGCCTCTGATTACTGATATTGCTTCTGATGTGACCTCCTGGTTTTTTACTTTCATAGTTTGTGACCCTGCCTTTGCCTGCTGACTTTGTCCATGGTTTCACTATGCTGTGTGTTGGTATCTGATTTTGGATCCTGATCTGGTCCTGGTTTTGGCTGTCTGTTTTTTACCTCTTTCTCTCTGACTACTGTCGTCCAATTGTGGGCCGTCACTTGGGATTGATCGTGCAAGTAGGTACGGACAGTGGTGCAAGTAGGTACGGACAGTGGTGCAAGTAGGTACGGACAGTGCTGTGCAGAGCTTCCCTACCCTTTCATGACAGATATTTTTGCAAATACTACAACTCCCAATCTGCGCTTTAGTAATGAGACTTTATTTTCTATGATTGGCCGGGTGACTGACTCCAGAACCATATTCTGGCCACCACACCTACATCTCCTGACTTGCACCCGTACAACACTCATAATACCAAGGGAACCCCAACTACCATTAGGCTGGAGCCTCAACATTAGGGAGTGCCCTGATGGAAAAAGGTTGCCCCCTCCTACAGCAGTCTGCACCCCGCCGATCAGCCCTGCTGCAGTAGTTCCAGCACTGGAAGTCAGTGCCGGAACTACACAGCTCGTGTGCTGGATGAAGCTGGATACTGCATCTCAGTACCAGTGAAGTGATTGGTAACCAGTTCTGTCCACTACACACAATGCATGGAGCTGAGTTGGTTCAGAAATTACTTTGGGTGCCTGAGCCACTCAGGAACAGCTGGTGAGTGGGGTGCAGGGTGTCAGAAGGAAGGCTAGACCATCAAAAGGGAAATCCTAGAATATCCCTTTATGTTTAAAAAAAAAAAAAAGTTTTTTCAGTCTGCAATCTCCAAATTATTATATAGATATTAGATAGATAGATAGATAGATAATAGATAGATAGATAGATAGATAGGAGATAGATAAATAGATAGATAGAGAGATAGATAGATAGATAGATAGATAGATAGATAGATAGATAGATAGATAATGCCCGTCAAGCCCAGTTTTCCCTAGTGAATATTGTGATTACTGCAATGTATAAAGTTTATGGAAAAGACCGGTGGAAAATCATGAGCATCTTGTAGAACATTTATGTCCTTTTAGTATTTCACGCAGACTTCATATTTCAAGCTTTTCAATCAGACATCGCCCTTTATAAGGTTTAGTACAACTGCGCCATCTGGTGGTAAGGGAGGATGTAGCATACCATAAATCATTGCTACAGAGCATTTACTGAATCCATCTTTATGCATTTTCTTTATATCTAATCTTTGTAAACCATATATGACACCCTTTAGTGATCCCTCATCTGACTTCTAACATCCCTTAGCGCCAATCTCTGGAAGCAGGGTGTCCTGTAATTCTCGCCTCATTATGGCACAGCACCTGCACACAAATCTCGCTGGGAGTACTTCTAGAAAGCAGGAAGGTCTTCCTCTTCTACCAGGAGTTGACTCGAGAAACAACTGCTTGCATTAGATAGGATTAAAAAATAATAATCAGATAATAGTTAAATAGTTAAAAGCTGTTCAAGATGTGTGCAAAAGTGCAAGGCAAAATCAAATCATAAAGCACATCACAGGTACTCTCTGGTACAAATCAAACCCAGGGCCAAACTGAGCATCTGGTAAATGCCAGATGGGCCAGTGGCAGTGTGGGCCACTCACGCCTGTGGCATTGCTAGGCCAAACATCTGAGGCTTGTGCCCAAATGTTTTGTCCAGGGCCCTGAAAGTAGTGGTCACGGCAGATATGACTGTATTGCCATCTTCAGAACGGCAATGCAGCTGAAGAGTGCTAGTTCCCGTGCCCTGACATTCACTCTCATAGGCCGCAGGCCACCAAGCCCATTATATCTACTGGGGCACTACAGAGGGGCCTAATTACTACTGGAGGGATCTACATGGGGCCTTATGAAGGGGATGCATTTTTGGGGGCCTTGTTACTATTGGGAGCATCTTATGGGACCTTATTAAGACTGGGGCCACTTTAGAGTGTCCTATTACTGAAAAGTGCCTCAGAACAAGACTTTGGCCTAGTAACTACATTTGCAGATCTGAGAACTGTAAGATCTATGAAATGGCAAAACTGCAGAAGATCTTCCAGTCCATGCAAAGTCTGAGCTGTAACCGATGTGTGTGAACTGTTCTACTGGTAAATCTGCCTCTTCATCGTCTCCATGCTTCAGGGGACCGTGCTTTGCACCTCAAAATCTATCTCCACCAAGAGCACCCACCTAACACCAGGCAGGAGAACCCCAGAACCAGGATGTGCCCCAAAGTGAAAGAAAGGTGCACTATTCCCATCACTGCATGGCCCAGAGGAGCATCAGAGTGAGTAGCTACTACCTCTATTATTGATAGAACCACTCATATTGTCTCCCCTTCTGCACTATGGGTGGGCATTATTATTATTGGGCACAATATGGTGTCACTGCTACTAACAGGGGCAATCTCAGGGAGCATTATCACTGTAGGGGGGCACTCATCATCAGTAAGGAGGGTATTCTGGGAGAGAATTATAATTGGTGGGGTTTTTAGGAGCACAGTTAGTATGTGAGGTACTGTTATTTTTTTAGTATAATATTTTGAAGAGTTGGGGAGCATTGTTGGCACAGTACTGGGAGTAGCAGAAGTATGACATTATTAGGGCACCAGGAGGATGGGAACCTTAACTAATGTGCCGGTGTTTAACAAGATGGTTATTAAACTACTACTAACACACATAACTGTGACCCACTGTTGATGATGATCACACACTTTTAGACCCTTCGCAGACAAGCGTGTCCGGATTAGGTCCGTATGCGTTCTGTGAAAACTGCGCGATTTCGCAAGCAAGTCCATTCAGTTTTGTTTGTGATCGCGTTCAGTTTTTATCGCGCAGGTGCAATGCAATTTAATGCGTTTTTCACGCGCGAGTGATAAAAAACAGAATGTTTACAAACAACATCTCTTAGCAACCATCCGTGAAAAACGCATCGCACCCGCACTTGCTTGCTTTCACGCAGCCCCATTTATTTCTATAGGGCAAGTGATGTGTGAAAACCAACGCTCATGTACACAGAACCCATTGAAATGAATGGGTCCGGATTCCATGTGGGCGCAATGCGTTCGCATCACACATTTTACCCGTGCGGAATACTCACTCGTGTGAAAGGGGCCTTAGGCTGGGGCTACACGTCAATCTTGGCCACCACCACAAGCATCATGCCACCAAAGATCTCTATTAGTGATGAGCGGCATAGGCAATATTCGTTTTTGCCATATTTTGTGAATTTTTCGCATATTCGCAATAAATTCGCAAATTCTAGAATTTGTGATCTCCAGTCATTATTTTCGCGATTGCGCAAATCGGCACTAATGATGAGCATATTTTTTTGTGCAATACATGCAGCTTCACATTTTATCAGGTCTGAGTAGATATTACTGATTGGTGCACTAAGTATTGTTGTGACATCACAGCACTATGTCTGTAGCATGTATGTATGGACAGCAGAGAAACAGTAATCCCTATCACACTACCTAACACCCTGCACTGGAACCTATCAGCTACACTATATTAGAATATAACCTACACTGGCTGTCTCCCACTATCTGTATTATATATATATAAGCTAACTAACTAACTAACTAACTAACTAATGTAATTGGATAAGGAAAAGGATGCAGATGAAAGCACAGAGCACAGCAATGTCACTGCTCTCTCTCTCTCAGAACTGCAAAATACTGTAGAAAATGGCTGCTGGGGAGGTTCTTATATAGTAAGAGGTAGGCCACTTTCCTATTGGTTGCTAGGGATGTTGCTAAGCTCTGACAAAGATATTGCAGCCTTCTCATTGGCCCACAAGCAAGAAGGGAGCTTACTGATGAAAAAAAATCTAGAATATTCGCGATTACGAATATACAGGACTATATTGTACATCTTCACGAATTGTCGAAGTGCCGATATTCGCGCTAAAAATTTGTGATTAGAATATTCGCGATCAGCACTAATCTCTATATGGCAGTGTAATCTAACAGCACAATCAAAGTAAATGGGGTCACAGTTGCAAGATGTCATGACTGCAATTCTAGAAGCCCCCCCCCCCAAAAAAAAAATAAGCTTTGGATGGTCTCCAGACATGCTGCGCAGAGATGCCTTCTGCTGTTTTGGCACAGTCACACATGCAGTTTTTTTAACGCAGTTTTAACAGCCAAAATTTGGAGGTGTTCATTAATAGAGAGACAATATTAGGGACAGACGCTACTTTTTTTTTTAAACCACTCCAATAGTTTTGGCTTCGCACTCCACTTACAACACATGTTTGTGAAAGAGTTTCATGAACAAAGGAGTTTTCTGAAGACTTCATAAAAAGAAAATTCTGAAGGGTTTACAAATTTTTTAAGCACCACTGTACATATCAGTTTAACTTACTTCCCCCATTCCCAGCCAACCCCTTCCCCTCTCCTGACTGACCATCCTGAACAGTGTTCTTTCACACAGGAAAATATAAAACTTTGGATCGAACACTGTTCGGGATTTGTGGCTGCAGAAGAGGGGCCATATTTGATTATATTTCTTAGGCTGTGATTGGGCTACATTCAGAATTTTGTTTGTTATTGAAATCTGACAATCTAACCTTTAAAATAAGACCATGATCATGGTGTGATACTTTCAGAGCTACATCTCTTAGAAAAGGGGTCCCAGTGAGAGCTGCATATACAGTCAGGTCCATAAATATTGGGACATCGACACAATTGTAACATTTCTGGCGCTATACACCACCACAATGGATTTGAAATGAAGCAAACAAGATGTGCTTTACCTGCAGACTGTCAGCTTTAATTTGAAGGTATTTACATCCAAATCAGGTGAACGGTGTAGGAATTACAACAGTTTGCATATGTGCCTCCCACTTGTTAAGGGACCAAAAGTAATGGGACAATAGGCTTCTCAGCTGTTCCATGGCCAGGTGTGTGTTATTCCCTCATTATCCCAATTGCAATGGGCAGATAAAAGGTCCAGAGTTCATTTCACGTGTGTTATTTGCATTTGGAATCTGTTGCTGTCAACTCTCAAGATGAGATCCAAAGAGCTGTCACTATCAGTGAAGCCATCATTAGTCTGAAAAAACACAACAAACCCATGAGAGAGATAGCAAAACCATTAGGCCTGGCCAAAACAACAGTTTGGAACAGTCTTAAAAAGAAGGAACTGGTGAGCTCAGCAACACCAAAAGACCCGGAAGACCACGGAAAACAACTGTGGTGGATGACCGAAGAATTCTTTCCCTGGTAAAGAAAACACCCTTCACAGCAGTTGGCCAGATCAAGAACACTCTCCAGGAGGTAGGTGTATGTGTGTCAAAGTCAACAATCAAGAGAAGACTTCACCAGAGTGAATACAGAGGGTTCACCACAAGATGTAAACCATTGGTGAGCCTCAAAAACAGGAAGGCCAGATTAGAGTTTGCCAAACAACATCTAAAAAAGCCTTCACAGTTCTGGAACAACATCCTATGGATAGATGAGACCAAGATCAACTTGTACCAGAGTGATGGGAAGAGAAGAGTATAGAGAAGGAAAGGAACTGCTCATGATCCTAAGCATACCACCTCATCAGTGAAGCATGGTGGTGGTAGTGTCATGGCGTGGGCATGTATGGCTGCCAATGGAACTGCTTCTCTTGTATTTATTGATGATGTGACTGCTGACAAAAGCAGCAGGATGAATTCTGAAGTGTTTCGGGCAATATTATCTGCTCATATTCAGCCAAATGCTTCAGAACTCATTGGACGGCGCTTCACAGTGCAGATGGACAAATACCCAAAGCATACTGCAAAAGCAACCAAAGAGTTTTTTAAAGGAAAGAAGTGAAATGTTATGCAATGGCCAAGTCAATCACCTGACCTGAATCCGATTGAGCATTTCACTTGCTGAAGACAAAACTGAAGGGAAAATGCCCCAAGAAAAGCAGGAACTGAAGACAGTTGCAGTAGAGGCCTGGCAGAGCATCACCAGGGATGAAACCCAGCGTCTGGTGATGTCTATGTGTTCCAGACTCGAGGCTGTGAATGACTGCAAAGGATTTGCAACCAAGTATCAAAAAGTGAAAGTTTGATTAATGATTATTATTCTGTCCCATTACTTTTGATCCCCTGAAAAGTAGGAGGCACAGATGCAAACTGCTGTAATTCCTGCACCGTTCACCTGATCTGGATGTAAATCCCCTCAAATTACAGCTGACAGTCTGCAGGTAAAGCACATCTTGTTCGTTTTATTTCAAATCCATTGTGCTGTATAGAGCCAAAAATTTAGAATTGTGTCGATGTCCCAATATTTATGGACCTGGCTGTACCTGCAGCTCTCACACCCAAACTGATTTCTAACTGCTGTATCTATCAATGTTGCTCAGCTAGCACTACGATCTTGATCTTGTTTAAAAGCTTAAACATGCTGCAGTAATAACAAATATCACTAAAATATCTAATACATTTCTGACAGATGGAACAAACATTTCTGCTCCTCAGCTGTTTTCTTAAACCTTTTTTAATAAGCTTAGAAAACAAACTAGTATAAAAATAAGGGAAAACGTGGCTCTTGCATATACTTGCATGGTTCAGGGGCAGCCCTGAAATAGGTGTAGGGTATTTTTCCCAGCTTTGTGGTTATATCCTTTTCCATAAGAGCTAATTCAATAACACCTGTTCATACACGAGGCTGCTGTATCATATTTGGCTGCATATTATTTAAACTTTTTGAAAAAAAAAACCAATAACACCATGAAAGTATGAGCAAACCATTTATTTCATATCTCCCCCATGTTAAGCAACAGCCTAAAAATCCTTACTTCCTTTTACCCATGTAAACTTTGCTGATATATATATATTTTATTTTAAAGGGTTAATACAATATGTGTGCCCCAAAATGGTCCCTATAAAATCTATAACTCATCCCACAAAATTCAAGTTCTCATACAGATTGGGGAAATGTTACTGGCTTTTAAGTTTAAAATTATTGTCACTTATAGGGGTTTAAATTTACTTTGGCCACCTGAGTTGTGCGCCAAATATATTTACTTAACATATGTAAATTCATACTATTACATTTAAAAAAATCTAAGGTAATAAAAGTGGCACTTTTGGGAGGGTTTTCCCAACGTTGATGTGACATTCTGGGAGTTAATGGGGATGTCCTGCTGTTTATATTTATAACCTATCCTCAGAATAGGTCATCAATATCTGATCAGCAGGGGTACGACCTCCTTTACCCCCACCGATCAGCTGTTTGACGAGCAGGTGGCACTCCATGCAAACGCTGATTCCTTGTCTTTACACTACGTCTCCTGTGGAGCGGTGCCATAGTGTAATAACGAGCAGTCCCTCCATTCACTTGAATAGAGCGAGTATTGATCAGCGGGGATGCTGGGAGTCTGACCCCGGCAAGTGTGACAATTAGAAAAGCAGTGTTTGACCTTTACTTATAAATATAAAAAGTGGGCATCTTGGTCAATGGTGCAGCAAATAGGCGAGTGATATTACATAGACTTATCTATGTATCTAGACTTATCTATTGATGTATCTTTGTATTATTCAGTGTACCTAATGGAGATTATTGCCGTAAACTAAATACTGGAATAATAAAATATCAAAATGGTCTCTCACCACTAATCAAGTATGATTTTTATGCAAATAAGTTTTTGGGTGGATCTTGGACCTGACCTCTCCATTTGCTCAACCATAGCACCTTCATAATGTAACACAACGCCTCCCCCCCTTGACGGTGGGGATGACACAGATATAGCCAGAGCGGCCCTGCCCAGAGTTCACAGAAAACAATATTTGCATTAAAAAAAATAAACATATCCTAGGCATTGCGGACTGGATTTAGAGAAGATACTCTAGGTATGGTTATGTTTAGTGACACCAACCCTACATGGCGGCATACTTACTTTGAAACTGATTTTGGAGGTGGCAGACTTTCTTTCAAGTCCTTGAGACTCCATGAGTCAAGTCTATATATCCTCCACCTGTAGGAGTTTACGATCCAGATCACCTTTTCTTGGCCCCAGTTTACATATGAAGAAACGTGGTATGGGCCCTTGCTGTAACATGTCTGTCTTGAGATGTTCCTCCACTTTCTATACTACCCCTTTACTGGAGTAAGATGATGAAAATTTTTGCAACTTTTTAAAAAGTCTCAGTTGATAAATCTGGCTTCAACCACCTCGACAAGCTAGCCAACTCCTCTTTACCCCCCCCCCACACTTTTCAAAACTAGGGGGAGTGGCATAAAAAGCCCAAAATAGTTGCAAAGCATTCTGGAATACAGGGTTTGATACATTCACCCCTTTGCATTTTTATTCCATTCACTTAAGTTTTGAAAAGTGGGTGGAAAACTGGACTTGGTAATCCTATTGAACTGAGTTAAGCCAGATTTATCAATTTAGGTACATAGCTATAAATCCCTATAAGCAAACCAAAGTAAAAAGTATAAATAGTCAATAGTGTTGACACATGCCTCACTTGACTTAAAAATTTCAAATTTTCCAACTCTTGCCTCTTTTTCAAAACCTGGTCAGAACAGGGTGGACAGTATAAGGCCCAGCACATCTATTATGCTAGGAAATCTACCCCAACATCCTTGCTGCCATAGATTTCTGCCATATATTTCAGTTTACAGACCTGCAGAGATGCGCCTTTTGATAATTGTGGGGCATAAAACACCAATGGCAAAGAACAAGGACCAGAGCAATAAATATTAGCCTTAATAAATGCTTCCCCCCACCACGAGACTTTTGAAAGTGGCCCCAAATTTGTCTCCTTTGCACCCGAAAAAAGGTGCGATATAGGGAGTGGAGTAACCTCCCAAGACAAAAGTGACAGAGAATTTATTACGACAAGCATTTCATACACCAGTCTTGAGGGGTAACTATCGTGAGGGTTATATCTGAAGTCATCTTTTTGAAGTGCCTGTTGTTGGCCAGGGAGGTAAGATATCAAATGAATTGCACCAGGAAAGTGGAGTGCTTTATGACTGTTTTGTGGGTGCCAAATTTATTACATATTTGCACTATGCACTTACGGTAGTAGTCCCCACCATGTCAGACTCTTAGTAGTCCCCACAGTGTCAGACTCTTAGTAGTCCCCACAGTGCCAGACTCTTAGTAGTCCCCACAGTGTCAGACTCTTAGTAGTCCCCACAATGTCAGACTCTTACTCTTAGTAGTCCCCATAGTGTTAGACTCTTAGTAGTCCCCATAGTGTTAGACTCTTAGTAGTCCCCATAGTGTCAGACTAAAATTAGTCCCTATATGGTCAGATTTATAGTAGTCCCCATGGTCTCATAATCATGGAAGTTCCCATAGTAGTAAATGCATAAGTAAATACATCGATACAGTAATAAATTACACATTCAAAATATTTATAAATGTGTAAATTTCTAAATGTTCCATTTTGTAATTTATTTCTCTACCAGTGATTTGGTCTGACATTTCTTTCTTGCAGTGTATGATGTCATTCTATAACAAAGGACGGGCGTAAGAAAAAAATCTACGGCAAATGTCAGGTGTGGCCGGCGACAAGAGCACTTCTAATCAATGACACGTGTTCTCACTTGTTTCCTTGCTTTTATTTTTCTCTTTTTTCCTAAACGCTCTGACCTTTTTATAAAGAAAACATTTCAGTTTTTCCCCCTCGTCTGTAAACAGGCCTTCCTGTCAGAAAAGGGTAAAGGGAAAATACACAACATGTAACCTTTTCAATACATTTATTCTTTATTTTTCATAATTCTTTTTTTTTTTTGCTGTGATATTTTGGAAACAGCTCGATCCAATGGCGACATTTAGAGCAATTTGAGTAATAGGGTCTCCTGACACAACCACAAATTACCCCGATATGTAAATGACCCTTCTCTTATCTTATTTACATATAACCCAGATATTATAGGAATACATTAACTCAGGTTGCATTTTTATTTTGGACACTTGAGTCTAGATTTGGTATAATTTAATTTGATTTAAAATTCATTTTCTGTGGCCTTTTACTCTTCGACAAGTCCGGTAAAACAAATTATCACAATGGTATTCTCTACTTTGAAAGCTATAACCGTAATAGATGTAATCTATGGAATTCAAAATAATCTACCAAAATGATGTAAAAAAAAATATAATAATAAGGCCTCATAGACATGGTAGGTCCGCAAACAGAAGCACAATAGCACAGAGAGGTTGGTTGTCCATGTGTTGACATAGGGTAACCAATAAGGCACTGTTTTAGAGATGTCAAAGTCATATCTAGGCGTTCTTCCACTTGGGTCGATTGTTCAGTTTTCGGCCCCAGCCTCTATAAAGACCCTGGTCAAGGCAACATGGTTTATTGTTGTCCCCAGCCCTAGGCATTCAGGGAACGTGGCCAGTAGCCCCTCCTCCACTATGATCCTAAAACGGCTGTCATAGCAGGAGAATAACCTGGAAATTCTGCCAACACCCCAAGGACAAGTGGATTCGCAGAGAGTATAAGAAAAGGATTTTATTGGTGCAGAAGACTACAGTGAAAACACTGGTTTCTTACCTGATGAAGAGATCAGTTGTGATCCTGAAACGCGTAGTCTTCTGCACCAATAAAGTCCTCTTCTTATACTCTATGTCAGTCCACTTGTCCTTGGAGTGCCACCAGAAGTTCCAGTTTCTTCTCCGGTTGAGACAGTTGTCTTCTGTGCATTTTCCAGGCCGCTCTGGTACCAGAGGGATGGCATGCAGCAGCCAAGGACTTCAGCTTTTTCGATGCAAGCAAAGCTTTTGTGCGCTCAACACAACAGCGGGAGGTGAGTAGCCAGTTGTAAACCCCCACCCGTTCTCTCTGACGATCCTGCCTATTTTGCTCTCCTCTGCTCCTCTTTTGAAACTCCACTATGCTACTAACTAGAGAGTTCAACCCAGCAATCCTGGTAGGGGAAATAGCTTAGTATGAGGGATTCTGATGGAACATGGCACAATTTTGGGGTTCTGTATCAGATTAGGCCTCTATAATTCCATATGTAGGCATGTGAGGTTTCAGCAGGAACCCATAGATTTTGGATGAGGACCCCAATTCTTTCATTTTTAATGAAACCAATTTGATACAATATGACAACAAAACAGGCTGTAATTTACATCACAACCACCAGATGGCCGTATGGCCACATATAGACACCAACAGAATAGACATCTCGTGACATAATATCACAAAATCATGATTTTTTTTTTAAGCTGGCCACCTCACACCACACACCTTAAGATATGTTGCACAAAGAGGAAAGATAAGGACACATTCATGTGCCAAAGACTCCTCTGTTTTATGCATATGATAGGCCACTTTTTTCCCATAGCGGAGAATTGACAATTAATATAAAGCAGTACGCAGCCTAAGGAGCCATACAAATGCTGAATATGGGTAAAATACGTAAGTTAGCTAGTATCTTACAGATAAAGAGGTGTATGAGATTACAAAAATGGTTCCACTTTTTTTTCTGGTAAAAGGCCCCTTGTTAATGGGCCATGTCTGGTGCTCTCTAGAATGTGGCTGAGCTGCAATACTAGACACAAGCCATGGACATGAGTGGCACTGTTTCTAGAGAAACAAAGTAAATTGTTTGTATTAATCTTATCCAATCCTTTAAAAAAAAAAAATTATAATAATAATATATAATTATTCTGATACTGTAATATGGAGGCATTACTTCTATGGGGAAAATATCTTGGTAATACTGTGAGGTGATAATAAAGATTACAATGTCATTAAAATGTTCTGTACAGACGTGGACAAAATTGTTGGTACCCTTTGGTCAATGAAAGAAAAAGTCACAATGGTCACAGAAATAACTTTAATCTGACAAAAGTAATAATAAATTAAAATTCTATAAATGTTAACCAATGAAAGTCAGACATTGTTTTTCAACCATGCTTCAACAGAATTATGTAAAAAAATAAACTCATGAAACAGGCATGGACAAAAATGATGGTACCCCTAACTTAATATTTTGTTGCGCAACCTTTTGAGGCAATCACTGCAATCAAACGCTTCCTGTAACTGTCAATGAGACATCTGCACCTCTCAGCAGGTATTTTGGCCCACTCCTCATGAGCAAACTGCTCCAGTTGTGTCCGGTTTGAAGGGTGCCTTTTCCAGACTGCATGTTTCAGCTCCTTCCAAAGATGCTCAATAGGATTGAGGTCAGGGCTCATAGAAGGCCACTTTAGAATAGTCCAATTTTTTCCTCTTAGCCATTCTTGGGTGTTTTTAGCGGTGTGTTTTGGGTCATTGTCCTGTTGCAAGACCCATGACCTGCGACTGAGACCAAGCTTTCTGACACTGGCTAGTACATTTCTCTCTAGAATTCCTTGATAGTCTTGAGATTTCATTGTACCCTGCACAGATTCAAGACACCCTGTGCCAGACGCAGCAAAGCAGCCCCAGAACATAACAGAGCCTCCTCCATGTTTCACAGTAGGGACAGTGTTCTTTTCTTGATATGCTTCATTTTTTCGTCTGTGAACATACAGCTGATGTGCCTTGGCAAAAACTTCGATTTTTGTCTCATCTGTCCACAGGACATTCTCCCAGAAGCTTTGTGGCTTGTCAACATGTAGTTTGGCATATTCCAGTCTTGCTTTTTTATGATTCGTTTTCAACAATGGTGTCCTCCTTGGTCGTCTCCCATGTAGTCCACTTTGGCTCAAACAACGACGGATGGTGCGATCTGACACTGATGTTCCTTGAGCATGAAGTTCACCTTGAATCTCTTTAGAAGTCTTTCTAGGCTCTTTTGTTACCATTCGGATTATCCGTCTCTTAGATTTGTCATCAATTTTCCTCCTGCGGCCACGTCCAGGGAGGTTGGCTACAGTCCCATGGATCTTAAACTTATGAATAATATGTGCAACTGTACTCACAGGAACATCTAGTTGCTTGGAGATGGTCTTATAGCCTTTACCTTTAACATGCTTGTCTATAATTTTCTTTCTGATCTCTTGAGACAGCTCTTTCCTTTGCTTCCTCTGGTCCATGTCGAGTGTGGTACACACCATATCACCAAACAACACAGTGATTACCTGGAGCCATATATATAGGCCCAATGGCTGATTACAAGGTTGTAGACACCTGTGATGCTAATTAGTGGACACACCTTGAATTAACATGTCCCTTTGGTCACATTATGTTCTGTGTTTTCTAGGGGTACCATCATTTTTGTCCATGCCTGTTTCATGAGTTTATTTTTTTACATAATTCTGTTGAAGCATGGTTGAAAAACAATGTCTGACTTTCATTGGTTAACATTTATAGAATTTTAATTTATTATTACTTTTGTCAGATTAAAGTTATTTCTGTGACCATTGTGACTTTTTCTTTCATTGACCAAAGGGTACCAACAATTTTGTCCACGTCTGTATATATTGAGGGTTGTCCAGGAATCTCCAGTACAACATTGGACTTACTTGACTTCAGGATTCAGATGGCGATAAACACTGGTGTCACTGATTTACAAGGATTTCAAGTAGATGAGAACCTGGTTATTTTCCTATAGCATTCTTAGGCATTTAGTAGAAAAAACAAAAAAACAAAACATATGATGTGACAATACCATGAATTAAAATTCATTTATCCCACCCCTGGGGTCACTGGAAGTTTGTATAGGGGAAGAGATCACAGTAAGAGGTTGTGATGGGCTACCTGCACTCCATTCCCAATACTACCCCCCCCCCCCCCCATCCCCACAGAATCTGAAGGCTACACTTTCATGTACCCTAGCTTCAATCGAGTGCTCGGCTCATTTCATAACTTCCAAGCACAAGCACGGCTACGACTACGACCACCTCTCCATTCAGATAGGTGAAGGTCCCAGAGATGGACTCATCATTAGGGATGAGCGAACCTGGTGAAGTTCGGGTTCGGCCGAACTTCAGGTCAAAGTTCGGGTTTGGGACCCGAACACCGAAACCTCACCTCATCCACTTGATCGTGCAGCCAGTATCCTCTTCTTTTTTCCGGACCTGCAAAAGGACCTGCGATGACGTCACTGCGCTCACCACGTGTTGAGCGCGGTGACGTCATCGAAGGTCCTGCTGAATGAAGATGGAAGATCACCCGAACACCAAACTAAGTGAAAAAAATCTAGGTTCGGTACAAACCCAAACTTTGCACTTCGGATTCGCTCAACCACACTCATAATATAATTTATGGCATATGAAAAGTATATCTCCTGTTCAATGCTATAAAGAAATTATGCCATGATTGATGGCGAGAAGCTCAGGGACTATGTCTTTTCTCAAGGGGTGTATCTTTTCTGACGCAGCTTGAAGGTGTCTCCTTTATCAGGGGGCATATTCTTTCTGCTGCAACTCTCTCCCTATCCCAGTTTAGAGGACATGTCCTTTCTCAGTGGGGTTTTTCCTTTCTGCTACAGCACACTCCCTGTATCTGTCACAGCTTCTAACAGTAGATCTGGCTGGTGGCAGATGAAGGATGGAAATGAGCATGTGCGACCACTTTAGTAGTGGACATGCACATTACTATACACAGAGTAAACACCCGGGGAGTCATTATAATAAAGTAAAACAGAATATCTCACAACTAGCGCATTTTTCTAACCGAAAGTAAATTACAAAAGTAGCTAGTTTTTCATACTACAATTCAATGGCGGCACATCCCGTTTTGGGCAGATCGTTTTGGTATTCAGGAAGCAGCCTAGTTTTCCGTTTTTACTTGAATGAATTCCATAAACCATTTATTTAATTTTTTTTCTGATTTCGCCATATGAGATCTTTTTGGGGTAAATAACAATTATTATATACACTAATCAGCTGTTTCTGGCAGCCGTGGTGCCAGAGACCATACAGTGTACAGAGCAGAAGCAGAAGGCTCTGACACTGTGTACAGTAGTTACACTTAAATGGTAGCTGAGCTGTAGTACCCAGGCATGACCACTACACTGTGTATGGCGCTGTCTACTTCCAGCTCCCAACACTGTATGGTTTCCAGTGCCAGTGGCTTCCAAAACAGCTGATCGTTGGAAGTGCCGGGTGTTGGACCCCACCGATCTGCTATTGATGACCTATCCCAAGGATAGGTCAATAATATCTGTACCCTGCAGAACACTTTTAAGGGTATAGTTACACATCACATTTGTTGCTGTTTTGCACAGATGTATGGGACAGTAACCGAAATTTTTGCAACAAATTTGCTGCATGTGAAAGTTTTCGCATCCATTTATCTTAATCTATGCAAGACTGCAGAATATCACAACAGCTGCAGTCTTGGGTATCATGTCTGGTCTACTCCTCCATCAGAATACGTGCGCACGCAGTCATCTTGGAGGCAGAAATCGCTACGTTCTTCGCGAAACCTCATCCTGATCCCATTGAAACAAGGATTTTCGGTTTGTGTGGCATATGAGCAGCTGTAGTGACATTATTCCGAGGCGACAGGAGCAGACTCCCCTCTTTGTAGCCCTGAATTTCTTTATAATTGCATGAGTGATCAGCAGCAGAATGCCAGTAGATCTGGCGTGAAAGACACAAGGGGGGAACTGAAATATCTGTGAAGAATCATCTCTTTCTCTGGATAGAAAATCAGATGCCGGCATGGGCTGTGAGTGACACGCTCCGAAATTAGTAGATTTCAAGCACACAGTTCCTGTCATAACAGCTCATGTCTCTAAACCACAGTGGGACATTCACCCTTGTCAGGGAACTTTTAGAGACAAAGTGAATGAAGATCCATGGCTACTGTAAGTGACTTTCCTATTTTTCATTCTAGGATTTTATTTATTTATTTTTTAAATCTTTTTTTTATGAACTTTTTATTGCTTTGTTTTTATTTTTTATTATTTTTCCACATCTGCATTTTTTTTTATACAAAATCCAATTTTATGGATTAAAAAATTACATTACAAAGCAGTCACCTTTGTCAACATCTCTTGGAATGAATACTCCCAAAAAAGGAGCTGAATTATTTCTATTAGGCCTCATGCCATTAGGCCTTTTTTTTTGAGGTCCTTGATCCATGTCCGTTTTTTCTTCCGTGGGTCTTCCTTGATTTTTGGAGGATCCACGGACATGAAGGAAAAAGCCGTTTTGGTGTCCGCCTGGCCGTACGGAGCCAAACGGATCCATCCTGACTTACAATGCAAGTCAATGGGGACGGATCCGTTTGACGTTGACACAATATGGTGCAATTGCAAACGGATCCGTCCTCATTGACTTTCAATGTAAAGTCAGGAGTCCCTATTAATATACCATAGAATCTGAGTTTTCTCCAATCCGATGGCATATTTTAACTTGAAGCGTCCCCATTACCATGGGAACGCGTCTATGTTAGAATATACCATCAGATTTGAGTTAGATAGTGAAAACTCAGATCCAACAGTATATTCTAACACAGAGGCTAGTTAGAATATACTAAGAACTGTGTAGATGACGGCCCCCTGCTGCCTGACGGCACCCGATCTCTTACAGGGGGCCGCACCTGAAGGGTTAATTGTGCGTATCATAGCCCCCTGTAAGTAATCAGAGGCTGCCAGGCAGCAGGGGGCAGACCCCCCCTACCCCCTCAGTATTTAACTCATTGGTGGCCAGTGCGCCCCCCCCCTAATTAAAATCCCCCCCCATCATTGGTGGCAGTGGAGAGTTCCGATCGGTGTCCCAGTTTAATCGCTAGGGCTCTGATCGGTTACCATGGAAACCAGGACGCTACTGCAGTCCTGGCTTCCATGGTTACTTAGCAATTGTAGAAGCATTATACTTACCTCTGCAGTCTGTGACCGGCCGGGCGCTCCTCCTACTGGTAAGTCAAAGACTGCAGTAGCGTCCTGGTTTCCATGGTAACCAATCGGAGTCCCAGCGATTAAACTGGGACTCCAATCGGAACTCTCCGCTGCCACCAATGATGTGGGGGTGGGGGGGAATTTAATTAGGGGGGGGAGGCCGCACTGGCCACCAATGAGTTAAATACAGGGGAGGGAGGGTGGCCGCACTGGCCACCAATGAGTTAAATACTGGGGAGGGAGGGGGGTCTGCCCCCTGCTGCCTGCCAGCCCCTGATCTCTTACAGGGGGCTATGATACGCACAATTAACCCCTCAGGTGCGGCACCTGAGGGGTTAATTGTACGGATCACAGCCCCCTGTAAGAGATCGGGTGCTGCCAGGCAGCAGGGGCCAGTCATGTACACAGTTCATAGTATATTCTAACTAGAAGCGTCCCCATCACTATGGGAACGCCTCTGTGTTAGAATATACTGTCGGATCTGAGTTTTCACGAAGTAAAAACTCAGCTCTGAAAAAGCTTTTATGCAGACGGATCTTCGGATCCGTCTGTATGAAAGTACCCTACGGCCACGGATCACGGACGCGGATGTCAATCTTGTGTGCTTCCGTGTTTTTTCACGGACCCATTGACTTGAATGGGTCCGTGAACCGTTGTCCGTCAAAAAAATAGGACAGTTTATATTTTTTTGACGGACAGGAAACACGGATCACAGACGCGGATAAACAACGGTGCATTTTCCAAGTTTTCAACTGACCCATTGAAAGTCAATGGGTCTGCAGAAAATCATGGAAAACGGCACAACGGACACGGATGCACACAACGGTCGTGTGCATGAGGCCTTAATCTAGTTTTCATTAAAGGCGCTTCTCGAGATCAAGGAGGTCCCACAAAACCCACCTTAAAGAGCATCTCTCCTCATGATCAACTCTATTAAACCAGATATAATGCCTGGTAGGGTTGTTCATGTTGAATAAAATTTATATATTTCAGTTTTTTCCATAGGGTCAATAGTTGCAGAGATATATAACTTTTTATATTTATACAAATGACCTATTTCGAGCACCAAGCCAAGGGGCTGGCAGTAGCACTAGGAGCACCAGTAACTATGCCCATGTGCTTTGTGTACTCCCTCTTATCCAGCCCTGTGTTCTTGCACCAGCACCAGGTCAGCTTAGTGACTCAGTGTCTGTGCAATGTACCTGATGAGTGCTGCTTTCCAAACTCCTCAGATTCATTAGGGAAGGCGCTGAGTGACTGAGCCAATTCGGCACTTACATAATGGATCTTCTGCTGCTTCTCAAGCTCGGGAAGCAGCAGAAGTTCCACTGCGCAAGTGTCGAGTCACTCAGCTGGTCATTGGTTTAATTGGGTTGATCACGCTTGACTTGTATGTTGCCACATGTATTTGCCTCAAATAATATGTGGGAAAACCTAAAAGAGAGTTTTGGAGGCGTATAGGGGAACACCTTTCCAATATTAGCAAACAGGATGATACACCAATTGCGCAACATGTCATGGAATGTCATTTGGGAGTGAACAACTGCATCACATTTCAAGGCATCGAACATGTGAGGGGTTCCCCCAGAGGCAGTGATGTGGACAACCTGCTGTTACGCAAAGAAGCGCAGTGGACCTTCACATTACAGAGGCTTAAACCAAGCGGCTTGAATGACTTTATTTCATATACCAGTTTCATCCAAGCTTAGATAGAAAATCTGCTGCTCTTTAGCGTATACCATGCCGCATCTATGCCAAAATAATCTGATGCGCACAGGCTCCAACACCCTCAGCCTGATGCTATCAATAACACCTATGTGCTGTATATAAAAAATAGAAGATCACATATAGTATTATTACTACTCGTTTCCCTGTCAGGGAGACTGATTATACCGCTGTTTAGATCTCTTCTCTTGCTGTAGCCCATAATTCACACACAGGATCTATATTTCTGTTTATTATGCAGCTATCATGGCCAATCAACTATCACCCACGTCAGCGCTATGCAAAATATATAGGACGGCATGAGGGGAGGTTTTATTCTGCCTTATCAAATCCCTGCCGCCTGTAGCTCCACCTAGTGGGCGTGGCCCCATCTATGTAAAGAGCGCCCCCGTGGCCGCGATTACGGCCGTCAAAGAATAGGAGGCTATGCGATTACCCAGCTGCACGAGTGGCTCTACCTAGTGGGCGTGGCCCCATCTATGTAAAGAGCGCCACCGTGGCCGTGATTACGGACGTCAAAGAGTAGGAGGATGTTCGATTACCCAGCTGCACGAGTGGCTCCTCCAGCGTGCGGCACCATTCCCTGTTTCTCCCATACGCAGTCACGCTAAAACACATAGGCGAGACGCAACACTCTGCTCCTGATGATAGACTGCCCCTACCGGTCAGCATAGAAACGCGTTGAGTGGACGCTGCATTACGCGGGGACTATGCACAATAGAGCCTTAATACTAGGTCTCAGAGTGTGACAGCTGTTTGGGGCATGATTGCTAGCTACAAACGCACATTCAAGCAATCACCCCCTCCCTTTGTGAGTGCTGTCATTAGCTCTGTTTGACCTATTAACTTATGATACACTACAAACAATAAGTGTATCTATTCTGAGAGCAGTTATTCTGGTGGAGAATATATCCAGTACTGCACACAGAAGTATCATTGGTACTAGTGGAGTTAGTGGCTGAATATTATACCAACAGTACACCACTCCACTGCACCTAGCCTGAATTGTACTGTTGGCGGGTAGCCGCAACATTTTAACATTATCGGAATAAATTAATAATTTTAAGCATTCTTGTCAGGCAGTAAACAGTATTTCTAGAAAAAGTCTGCAAACAGATTGCTAATATAAGAGTTACTCTATGATAATAGATAAGCATTTTGTAGAATAAATTTTCGGCAAATAACTCTGGCGTGATCCATTCCCATTTATTATTTAATAATGGCGGGTAAGACAAATCCAAATGACTACATTCATTGAATCTATTGATTTTGGGATCTTGAGGTTCACAAGGAGAAACATTATTTTACAATCCTGACGAGAAAACTACGGTATATCCTGAATGTAGCACCATTTTTTTTTGTTTTTTTTTACATTTTTCAACAGGATCAACCTTATTAACCCAGACATGCTGCCTAATAAGGCCGAATGCACACAGCCGTGAGCGGTCCGTGGAACCACGGGCTGTATTCCTGCTGAGAGCAGCGCACGGCGTCATTGGTGGCTATGACGCCGTGCGCTCCCTGCTGCCGCCGCAATACAGTAATACACTGGTATGATCTATACCAGTGTATTACTGTGCATTCGGCCTAAGGCTGATCATGATGATTAAAACAATACCTTTCTTTTCTCTGTATGCTGAACAGCTGCAGAGAGGGCTGCGTTTTTATTTGTACGCAAATTACTAAGTTGGAGCACCAAGAGGTGGAGCTGAATCCTTTGAGCACCGCTTTGTGACACCCCCTGTGCTCTGCACACTCCCCCCTACTCTTTATTAACAGGGCTAGACATCAGCATGCAGAGCTATGTCCTAGCATCTACAGAAGCAGTACACTTAACACACATGCTTAACTAGACAAGCTAACTAAACTAGTTGTGTTAAGCCGACATCTAAAGTTGCTTTTCAATTGCTTTTTTTTTTTTTTACGGAAAATCACGAAGAGTTAAGAAATGTAAGTTAAAAGTGTGAACTCTGCTACTTCCATACATATCGTATACTATAGCATTACCACACTGAGATATGCTCAGAAAGCTTATAGACAGATTACTGCTTTATTCACAAGCACAATATATGATTATATACACCAATAATATGTGTTAGTGTATAAGCATAGAAAAAACTATGCATCTCTATGCGGTAATGCTCTAGCTTGGTGATGCATGTAGAGGTCCCAGGTTTGAATCTTGGGAGAGACTTTGAGGATTTTTTTCTTCCACATTTAACCCATAATAAAAGTCTGTACCCTTATAATTTTGAAAATAATGTTTTTAGGCTTAAAATGCGAATACATATTTGTAACAGCGGCTGCTGTACACTGCTCTGCCCCCGCTTATCGCCGCGTTCCCAGGAGCTACGCTCAGCGGTGACATGTGGTTAGTGCTTCCCATTTCACCACTGTGGTCCTGGGCTCTGTGTCTGTAGGTGGTATTGCTTTTGAGGATTCCGCTCCACAGCTTCCACTCAGCCCTGGACACAGCAATAGGTCTGCTGGGTTCATGTTACACTGCTCTAAGGGCGCATCAGTCCCTGGGCTATGTGGGTTATGTAAGGTGACTTCGCTGACCAACCCTGGAGGTATTTAAGTGGCTCAGCCCTTTTCCCATATGCCTCAGTGTCAAGGGCCATGAGTTTGCTGGTTCCCGATACTCTCGTGTGATCCTGATTTATACTTCGTTCCTGGACTCTGCTAATCATCTGATCCCTGCCTGCTTGCCTTGTCTCTACTGTTCCCGACCTGGATTGCCTGACCTGTACCTGTGCCACCTGCCCTGACCTTTTGCCTGTCTGACTATGCTTCTGCCTCATCATTCGTTACTGCACTGTTGCTCCTGGTAACAACCCTGCCTGCCTGACTACACGTGTACTTCTGGAACCTACTCAGGTATCTCCTGGTCCGCCTGGACCAGCTGCCACTGATTCGGGGATTGCTCTTTAGTAGCCCCTGGCAACTACCCTAATGGTTTAAGTCTATCCTTACCATCTGAGGCTCTAGTGAAAACCAGGTAGTTGCTTAGGCACGCCCCTCCAGAGTATAGCCAGTCAGTGGCACAGAGGGTTCACACCCGCTGATCCGTGACAATTTTGCTGGTTTATTTATAATCATATATTGTGCCTTTGAATAAACCAGTAATAGGTTTTAGGTTTCTAAGTAAAAAAATACACTATTCTCAATATAGTAAGGCCTTTTATTGTTATTATACAATTATATAGTATTTATATATTGTGGATACAATGAGAGAGACAAAAAAAGTTTATACAAGTCTCTCCTGGGACTTGTATTAAGGATTTCTACATGCAAAGCTACAGGATTACCACATATTGATGCATGTTTTTTTTTCTATGCCTATAATCTAACTCATATTACTGGAGTCTATAATCATATATTCTGCCTGTGAATAATGCAGTAATGTGTATATTAACTTTCTGAGGTGGTAAAGCTATAGTAAGCAGTGTATATGATATGTACATGCTAGGGTACAGTTCTTCCCTCAGCATGCTGATGTCTAGCCTTGTCAATTAAGAGGAGAGGTGAGTGTGCAAAGCATAGGTGGTGTCACAAAGGAGTGTTGAAATGATTTAGCCCCACCTCCTGGTGCTCAGACTATTTTTTTTGCATATGAATGAAAATGCTGATATCTCTGCAGCTGTTTAGCATACAGAAAAAAGAAATTTTTTGACTTAATCAGCATGATGAACCCTACAAGCCAATATGCCTGATTCAATAGGGTTGATCTTGGTGACGAAGACACTTTAATCCCTTCATGAAGAAATTTAAACTTGAAGCTCAATACTTCTAAATAAGGTAAAAAAAGAAAAGAAAAAAAAGAACATGAGATAAAGTGAATTATTTTTTTAAATGTCTTGTAAAAGGTAAAAAGTCCATTTAGAAGGACAGAGTCTGACTGGTGGGCGATAAGAGATGTGAGTAAAGTTCAGAATTGTACAGAAAATGTCACTTCTAATATGGAGGTAACATTATATTTGTCCACAGAACACCAAGACAGATTAGAAGCTTTTACAATAATATACTGAATGAAGGGGGAAAAAACAAATTCAGTAAAAAATATGTATGCAAACAGATTCTTGGCAATGGTTCTCAAAGCCTCCAGCACAGCGAGAAAAAGAGTTCAGTACTTTATAACAATGCAACATATAGATCAATAAGAAGAAGAGCCGTAGTTAAAAATGTGCTCATGGGGTGTGGAGTTCAAGACCTCTGATCCACAGCACGCCAAGAAATGATGAATCCCTGACCAGTAGACTTCAATAAAGTCAATCTGCAGGAAGATATTTATAATGAAGCTCTGTAAAAGTCAATATGAGCTGAGAAGAAGATTTGTGGGCTTTTTGGTTGTCTTTATTTCAGCGATTTATATTTGACTTAGAAAGTATTGTGTACTACTGATATCTTGCTTCATGTGCGTGATCTTATACAGTATTCGCTGTAATGTTAAAGGGGTTTTCCAGTGTGGTAGAATTTTTCAGAAAGGGCTCAGAGTTCCTTAAAAACATAAAAGAACTGACACTTACTAGGTTTTCGTTGTTCTCTACTTCCTGGTCTTATGGACAATGATTGTGGAACCACTGAGCCAACTAACCGGTTATAAGCTGAACTAGATTTGAGGGTGTTACCGTGGCAGTCCCCTTGTTTAAACCATTTAACCCCTATGCAGTGATCTTGTCTTCGCTACAGGGTAGCCACCAGGCCAATAGCTTTTTGAATAGTGCACTTGGCAGTTGACACACTGGGTCAGAACCACCAGTGCACTGGAAGCACAAGCAATATCACCCACAGAACCAAAGGACTGGCAGGACACAAATAAAAAATCAAGGCAAAACACAGACAGAACCGGACTGAGGACAAACAGCCAGAGAACATTCAAAATCCAAATAAAAAGACCTCAAGACACAGTCAGATAAGACAAGAACTATAACTTGAGCATTCATAGGCAAACAGAACTAGGACAGAATTCAGATCACACATAGAACAGACTCAAGAGCATGGCAAACAGTACTAGGACAAGAGATAGTCAGACGGCCAACAGACTTCACCCAACTGAAGAAATTCACAGCAAAGTAACAACTTAGAAAATATATAGCAGACTTAATGAACTCATTAGTCAAACAAATGCAGACAAAAGACCAGGAAACATTAATCCATGCAATACTGACCAGGAGAGTCACTAAATTAACCTCACAAATACCCGACACAAGAACACAAAGCACAATGGCACTGGTAAAACGCTATTGTAACACCTGGTCAAATCTCAGCACACAGAAAATGCCCACTTAGCCAATCGCTGGTTGAGGAAGGTCATCTTTGTGACTAGTGATTGGCTGAGCAGGTATTTCCTGGCATTTTCAGTGTCAAAACAGGACAAGACAATATAGACCAATGAGGACTCTGTAATTGTCAGAATGGGAGATGTGAGGGATTAGTGAGATGAGTATTGATTCTTTTTATTTCTTTTAACCCACTTTGACTTTTTCCTAAACATTTTGCCCCACTGGCCAAGCCCTTTAAGTAAAATAATTTAGAAATTTGATCAGGTGGTTATTTATGGCCTTCACAAGAGTTGATAAAAAGTCTCAAAAAATTTTTGGGGAAAAGTTTCAAACATTTTTAGAAAAACTGCAGATTTTGGACCTAAAGCAAATATAATCTCACGCCATCCCAGTTTGCTTTTCACCTGTCATTCAATAAATTAGCAGTGTAATAGGATTATCCCCTCGTATACAGTAAACCAACAGTCCCATTACCTGTATACAGACGGCCCTGGACATAAGGACGATACCAAGGCAGGTATCAATGAAATTATACAGTAATCTGATTTTCAGTCATCCATTAAGTCCGATAATCTGGTTCAGACCTATTTTAGGATCCTTTGAGTTTCACTTATTTTTCAATGACGGGCTGTAAATACAGATTATCTGGTAATTTGACACCTACCAGATCCAATCGACGCACAGCAATGATGAGTATGAAAAACTCAAAAAGTCACCCTACAAACCAAAAATTTTAATTTGGATTTTTTTTCCTCCCCCATATAGGTAGACACTGAAGTCACCGCGCCTTTGTGGAGCCCCAGACCTGGTGCACATACTGATATTTTCTCCTCGAAAAGGCTGAAATATCACATTGTATTGCTTTCTCAATGTGTCACTATGCAGAGAATAAAGAAAAACAATACAAGATGACCAATAGAAGCACGCTACATCAGTATGTGCTGCATCAGGCCAATTCTTACAACAGCTCCCAGATGTAATCTGTTCATTTCCAGATTTCCCCGAAGGCTTTGATCAATCTTTCCTTTCAGATTGAAAATAGTTCAAAAAGCTCTCTCCCAGTTATAAAAGAACAAAGCCCGTATCATCGGAAAGATCTAGAGAAGAGCAAATGATCTTTAGATAGTCCAGAGTGAACCGTGGCCCTGAGATTAGAAGATATCGATCTCTTGATCTAGCTGTAGTGTCTAGGAAATTAATGGAAACAGTTGTGGAATAAATAATTGAGATGGAAATAATTGTTATCACTCTTTTTTTTTGTTCTTCCAAATGGGATTTGCAAGAGAAAAAATCTTCACAGAAATCTGATTGATTGCCTTGACCAGCATAGCGAAGAGGAATCGGCAGGATGTCCAAGGAATTGCAATATTTAATAATGTCTCCCATGGAGAGAATTGAAGACTGTCCGGCGGGCACAGAGCGAATGCAATCCAAAAAGTTGACTTTATGTGTTAGCATCATTGTTGTTAAGTTAGCATTTGCTACAGCAGCAATCACCGGTCACAGGTTTCTGCATCCCAGCTGTGTCGATCCACCTCCTGCTCTCCCCTTTCTGGCAGGCCCCGCCCTCAGGGTTGCTCTGTGTCTCCATGCAAGCTACATCCTGCATGCCTGCTAGGCTTCTCTTCCAGTGCTCTCTCCAGCTCTTAAAGTGCCAGTGAGCGCACACCCCAATCTGTTCTCTACTATGGCAGGCTACCTTGGGTTACTTAAGGCACCTACAGTAAGTAGTGTTGAGTGTAGAGATGAACGAATTATTAAAAAGTTAAATTTGGCTGCTTCTTGACGAATTACTGAATGAGGTAAGTGTGATTTTATTTTTATTTATTTTTTATTATACACTTTAATATTAAACGCAGATGCCGTGATCAGCGACGAACGCGGCATCAGATGGGTACAATGATGTGGAGCGGCGCAATTGCCCTTTCCTGTCATTGCACCCACTACTTACAAAGAAATGCGCTTCGTGACAAAGTAATTCAACACAAAGCTATTTATTTTTTTGTAAAGTTTGGCGAAGCAGCCAAATGGAATTTTACAAAACTTCATTCATCACTAGTCCTGAGCAATAGGTTGATATCTTGCTAAGTTCCTGCAAAGGTGTGCTGAGATTGTCTGCCCGTGTACCGACTTCTGCCCATTTCCTGGATTATGACCCTTTCTGTCCTAACTGACCTGTCCCTGACTTCTGTTTTAACCCTTCGCTGCTTGCCCAGACCTAGGACTGTTTATCAGGTTGCTCACACTCTGCCTGCCCTGACCTCAGCCTATCTCTCAGCGCTCTGCACAATCTCCTCCAGGAAGGTAGTAGCCTGGTAGTTCCAATGCTGCAAAGTTCAGATCCCTGTAAGGAGATTAAAGGCTGAATACCAGGGGACTTCCAGGATAACACCTTTAGGATTAGCCCAAAGCAAATCTGTTTATAAAACAGTGGTTTTGCACTCACTGCTATAACAGTTATGTTGAGGTTAATGCACTGTGTGGCCATTTTATGACCATTTGTGGAGAAATGTCTTCTCCTTTAAACCTCTCCTCTGAGGGTTCATCAGGAAAAGCAACACATTTACAGTTTGGCCCATACTTAAAGCAGTATCCCAGTAACAACAAGTTATCCTCTGTCCATTGGATAAAGGATAGCTGTCTGGTCAGTGGGAGTCTGACCATTTGAAACCCAAAAGCTTGCAGAAGAAGGCTTCCTGTGTTCCCCTGTATCAATAGAGTGTCAGCCATGCATGCAGCCTACTGCTCTATTCATCCCTCTAGGACTGTTTCAGTACAGTAGAGTACTCTGCTATCTCTGGCAGTCCCATACAGTTTGATTAGAGCTACAGTCATGTGAAAAAATTAGGACACCCTTTGAAAGCATGTGGTTTTTTTGTAACATTTTTAATAAAAGGTTATTTCATCTCCGTTTCAACAATACAGAGAGATTAAAGTAATCCAACTAAACAAAGAAAACTGAAGAAAAGTCTTTTCAAGATCTTCTGTAAATGTCATTCTACAAAAATGCCTATTCTAACTGAGGAAAAAGATAGGACACCCTCACATGTATTCCCTCTTAAATTGGCTCAGATCTCACACAGGTATATCACACCAGGTGCACATAATTAGTAGATCGTTACTCTGCATGTTGAATGAGGCTTGCCCTATTTAAACCTCAGACATTTAGTTTGGTGTGCTCCTGACTGTTGAAGTGAGAGTGAGCACCATGGTGAGAGCAAAAGAGCTGTCAGAGGACTTCAGAAAAAAGATTGTAGCAGCCTATGAGTCTGGGAAGGGATTTAAAAAGATCTCAAAAGATTTTGAAATCAGCCATTCCACTGTCCGGAAGATAGTCTACAAGTGGAGGGCTTTCAAAACAACTGCCAACATGCCCAGGACTGGTCGCCCCAGCAAGTTCACCCCAAGAGCAGACCGCAAGATGCTAAAAGAGGTCTCCAAAAACCCTAAAGTGTCATCTCGAGAACTACAGCAGGCTCTGGCTACTGTTGATGTAGAAGTACATGCCTCTACAATCAGAAAGAGACTGTACAAGTTTAACTTGCATGGGAGGTGTGCAAGGAGGAAACCTTTGCTTTCCAAGAGAAACATCGAGGCCAGACTGACATTTGCCAGAGATAAAGTTGACAAAGACCAGGACTTCTGGAATAATGTTCTTTGGACAGATGAGTCCAAAATTGAATTATTTGGACACAACAGCAGAGGACATGTTTGGCGTAAACCAAACACAGCATTCCAAGAAAAGAACCTCATACCAACTGTGAAGCATGGAGGTGGAAGTGTCATGGTTTGGGGCTGCTTTGCTGCAGCAGGACCTGGTCAGCTCACCATCATAGAATCCACGATGAATTCTACTGTGTATCAGAAGGTGCTTGAAGAACATGTGAGACCATCAGTTAGAAAATTAAAGCTGAAGCGGAACTGGACCATGCAACATGACAATGACCCAAAACATACTAGTAAATCAACCAAAGATTGGCTGAAAAAGAAGAAATGGAGAGTCCTGGAATGGCCAAGTCAAAGTCCAGATTTGAATCCCATTGAGATGCTGTGGGGTGACTTGAAAAGGGCTGTACGTGCAAGAAACCCCTCAAACATCTCACAGCTGAAAAAGTTCTGCATTGAGGAGTGGGGTAAAATTTCCTCAGACCGATGTCGAAGACTGGTAGATGGCTACAAGAACCGTCTCACTGCAGTTATTTCAGCCAAAGGAGGTAACACTCGCTATTAGGGGCAAGGGTGTCCTATCTTTTTCCTCAGTTAGAATAGGCATTTTTGTAGAATGACATTTACAGAAGATCTTGAAAAGACTTTTCTTCAGTTTTCTTTGTTTAGTCGGATTACTTTAATCTCTCTGTATTGTTGAAACGGAGATGAAATAACCTTTTATTAAAAATGTTACAAAAAACCACATGCTTTCAAAGGGTGTCCTAATTTTTTCACATGACTGTATATTGCACAAGCTCCATCACTGCTTCATTCAAATGGGAGATATGGGATCTCTGTTCTTATCTTCAGTGGGATATCAGTGGTTAGATCCCCACCAATCCAAGAGGCATCTTATACCCAGTGAATAGAGGATACTTCAAATGGCTTTAAAGGGCATCTGTCAGCAGTTTTGCACCTATGATACTGGCTAACCTGTTACATGTGCGCTTGGCAGCTGAAGGCGTCTGTGTTGGTCCCATGTTCATATGTGTTCGCATTGCACAGAAAAATTATGTTTTAATATATGCAAATGAGCATCTGGGAGGGAAAAATTTGACTTGCCGCAAAGCCGAATTTCCTTGTGCTTTGTGGTAAGTAATCAATTTTCCCTGAAATGACATAAACAAAAAAAAAAATACATACTCACCTCATCCATTTGAGCACGAAGAGGCCACAGCAGCCATCTTGATTGAAGATCCTGCGCAAAATCTTGTGCGTGGGGACGTATGATGTCACCACACCAGCCAGAGTGATTACATCAAGATGGCCACCGCAGTCTCTTCGCACTCAAATGGATATGGTGAGTATTATTATTTTTTTTAACCCATGAAAGGCCTAAATTTTTACATCAGATGCCACGGTCAGCGATGAACGGGGCACCTAAAATGGCTGCTACATGTGTTTGGACATGGAGAAAGGAACTCTGGGAACAAGGGATCACCCACAATGCAATGCATGCAGCCAATCAGCAGCCAGCCAGCCCTGTGGTGTCACAGTCAGGGCCGTCTTTAACGTGGGGCAAAAGGGGCAGCTGCCCTGGGCCCATTTGTTCCTAGGGGGCACAAGGCAGCTGCCTCCTGAGCCCCGCTGGCCACTGCCCACAAATCCAATTACATCGTCCGGAGGACACGAAGTGGTGAAGGCTTTGTACTCCCTGCTTCCTGGTCTTCGGCTGTTGGCTGTGCAGGGTTGCGCACAGCATGAGGCGCTCTGTTAGGTCACGTTGTGCGCAGCCTTCACAGCATAGCCGATAGCAGGAGGATGCAGTTTGTGCTGGAGTAGAGGAGCGGTGGCATCCAGGAGCAGGAGAGGTAAGTGTTTTTTTTTTTTTTTTTATATATTTATGAGGATGATAGACACTTAATGGGGCTGGTAAGAGGACTGGGGGCTGATAGAGAGGCTGCTGAGGGCTGATGAGAAGCTACTGGGGCGGATGGAGAGGCTGCTGGGGGCTGATGAGAAGCTACTGGGGCGGATGGAGAGGCTGCTGGGGGCTGATGAGAAGCTACTGGGGGCTGCTATAAGGCTATTGGGGGCTGCTATGAGGCTAATGGGGGCTGCTATAAGGCTAATGGGGGCTGATTTCAGGCTAATGGGGGCTGTTTCAGGCTACTGGAGGCTGATGAGAGGCATGGGGCTCTTATCTGATGTCTGATCGGGGGCCATTCATATTGGGGTCTGAGTTGAGGTCTGTTTGGGGGTCTGATATGAGGTCTTATTGGGGTCTTATTAACATTGGGAATCTTATTGGGGCTGTTAACTGAGGTCTGATTAACATTGGGGGTCTGATTGGTGGTCTGACCTGAGGTTTTATGAAAAATATATTTTTCTTATCGTCCTCCTCTAAAACCTAGGTGCATCTTATGGGCTGGTGCGTCTTATAGGGTGAAAAATACGGTACTTGCTGGCTCCTCCTTCCGACCTTCCCTGCCCTTTGCATACGCAGCGCGCCGTGACGTCACTCAGAGGCACTGCAATGCTAGGGTGAGGCGAGCCCCGGTCTCCTTCCTGAACTGCAGAGCGGTGCCCACTTCCAGCTCTCAGCCCAGAGGACTGATCCTGAGCCTGCTGAAGTCTTCAGAACTGTAAGTACTTACAGTATTTCACTGTAAGCTATTATATATATATATAAAGTTCTCCAAAAAAGAGGCAGCACTCCAATGTAAAAAGTTAAATGACCCGCTTTATTCCCCTCTGCAACGTTTCAACTGCTCATTGCAGTCTTTATCAAGCATACACATTGGTGCCAAAACATCCACATTTATACCCACAATGCCTTGTGAGTAGTGATGAGCGAACTTCTGTTTTAAGTTCGGCGTCTAAAGTTCGGCTTCCGGTTAGCGGAGAATCCCGATATGGTTCCCGATATGGATTCCGACTTCCGTTGTGGTCCGTGGTAGCGGAATCAATAATCGGCCATTATTGATTCCGCTACCACGGACCACAACGGAAGTCGGAATCCATATCGGGATTCTCCGCTAACCGGAAGCCGAACTTTAGACGCCGAACTTAAAACAGAAGTTCGCTCATCACTACTTGTGAGTCAATTAGTGATAATTACATAATCAGATATACAAAATGATATAAAATACATAATCCAGTGTAAAAAGATGATACAAAAGATACAAAACACATATACATCCCGTGAAACCATGATTGTCGATCTTCAAAAGTCACATACTTCGTTGTATATTCCCATAAAGTGCCATGTGCATTAATCAAAGTGATCACCTGTGCGTGTTTAAAACAACGGTCAATCGACCGCATAGACTATGTGAAAAGCAACTTACACAGCTGTGTACTTGGATGGCGCCTATCTCAGCTCAGCGTCCCCAGTCCGTCGGTGCGCATATATATATATAACTTGTTTTATGTGTGTAAGGGTGCTGGGTGGTTGAAGAAGGGGGGCGGATGGAGGGGTTAGTAGTACAGTACTATCTGCGCATTGTAAAAAAAAAAAAAAGTCATCTGCAAAATACTATGTATTTGTGTCAGAAGTTGTGCTTTTTTAATTTTTAGAATAATGATACAGCCATTTTATTTGATACTTTTGTGCTAATTCTTTTTTTTTTCTTTATATTACGGGACACCATTGTCACCAGAACCACAACAGCTAAACATAGTAGTTCTGGTGTCTATAGCGCGTCTCTGCAAGCTTTTTAATGTAAATACTGCCTTTTCAGAAAAAAGGCAATATTTACATTAATGCAAAGGAACACCTCTAGTGGTCACATGCTAGGGTGTGAGAAGGTGGGATCCAGGGGGCCCAAGTAAATTATTGCCCAGGGTCCAATCAATATTAAAGACAGCCCTGGTCACAGCCCTATAAATTAGCTCAGCCATCTTGGATTCTGCCATTTTCCAGGGTACTTAGTGCAGAGAGAGACGTCAGCAGGCGCTAGGGACAGTGCTAGGAAAGACTTTAATACTTTTATTTTGCAGTATAGACGTTCAGGGAAAGGATAGGGAGGAATCATTCCACAATATTGAAGCAGAACAGGGTTCAGTACGGGAGGTTACAGCCTGGGTAGTAGGAACAATCCTATTACACCTTGCTGCACTGACTGCGGATCCAAATTGCCATTATACAGCTCTGTAATTCCAGCAAACTGTTCTTGTTATTAGGGTGCAAGTGCTGTGTGATACAGCCATTAGCAGGGTTTATTACAAGGAAATATTTCTATGTCTTATTTCCCCTTGTGCGGTGCAGTTATATGTTCTAAAGCATTTTTTGGCTTGTATTAGTGGGAAAAAAGGCTAATTAGCCGTTGTGTAGTGAAGTGAGAAAATTACAGACTTTTTTGGGGTGTTTTCATTTCCTTTTTATTTATTTATTTGATCTAACAGTATGTCAGACAGAGAAGTGCCAGGCCCAGTACAGGGGAGTGGCAGAGGCCTAAATGTTTCTGCCGCAGGGTCAGGTCGCAGCAGAGTAAGGGGGCAGTAGCAGCAGGAGTCGCAGTGAGAGGCCTGAGCTCCCGTTGTCATCTAGCGGTCGTGTCTTGAACAGCAACCCAGCGGTTCTTGAATGGTTAACTCGGTTATCCACTTCGTCCCAAGTGACATCAGACACCCCCAGCCAAGAGGCGGTGGGTTTGTCAGACTCAACCTTAGTTGGCATGGCCTGGGAGCAGGGACTGTGCCCTCACCTGTCCTCAACCTGCCTCTGTCCTTTCCTGTTTACTCAGCCAGACAAGTATTATATGCTGTGGGCTCAGCTCCACTATACAGTGAGGATGAGCTACTAGAGGACAGTCAGCAGCTACTTGCCAGCAAAGATGTGGAGAAGACATCTGCTGCTTCCTCCGGTAGGCGGGCAAGTAGTGATGAGGAGAGTGGAGTGGGAGCTGGTGTTGCGATCGGTCAGGCTCCTGACCCAAAAAACATTGAGGAGGACATTAGTGACGTACAGACAGTACTCGATGATGATGATGATGATGATGTAGATGATCGGGTAAATTAGGGGCTTCTACATCATCGGGAGAAGAGGGTGGCAGCTTGCCCATGAGGCAGTGGCGGAACCAGAAAGTCGCTAACGTGGCTGGGAGTCAGTGGTGCAGGGGTTCACAGAGGCAGCGACGGTAGCAGTCAGTCAGTGCGGAGTGTTGGGGGTAAAATCATCTACTCAGCGATGTGGAAGTTTTTTGTTAAGCCGCCAGAGGAGGTGAACATGGCCATTTGTAAAATCTGTGGGCAGAAGGTGAAGAGTGGTCAGGGTGCCAATATTGGCACCAAAGCCCTGCGTCAACATATGCAGCGTCACCATAAAGTGGTCTGGGAGAACCGTGGCTCCGATGCGGTGGTCCTAGTCTGAATGTGTCTTTATTTCCATCTACAGGCAACATTCTGGTGCACATGTGCCCATTGTAAGCATGGCTGCATGCTGGAGGTAACTGGGAGTTTGCTTTGAGTCAGACCTTGCGCTCCTGTAATTTGCCCACTGGCTCCTGGTATTGCCCATACGGCACAGGTAGGTTTAGCGTTAGGTCCCGCGCTACTTGAGAAACCTTGGTGTGGTGCTCGGGCTCAGACATGTCCTCTACAGTAGGATATGTTGGCTAATCTCTCAATTTTACATCAGTATGAGGGTTAAGTAAGACTGCAGAGTGCATCTGTCTTTGTATAAGTTATTGTTATATTGTTTGATTGTTCCTCACCTAAAGGACCCTCATCTACAGTGCCATCAAATATAGGACCTCATCTACAGTGCCATCACCTATAACACCCTCACCTACAATGCCATCACCCATAGCACCCTCACCTACAGTGCCATCACCTATAGCGCCTTCATATACAGTGACATCACCTATAGCACCCTCACCTGCAGTGCCATCACCTATAGCGCCTTCATATACAGTGACATCACCTATAGCACCCCCCTTTACAGTGCCATCACCTATAGCACCCTCATCCTGATGATGCTGCCACCTCCACACTCTGTCATTGTGTCACTGTGGTCTCCTCATGCTGCTGCTGCTGCAACCTCCACACTGTCATTATGCCACCCTGTGGCCTCCTCCTGATGCTGCTGCCGCCACTTTCACACTCTGTCATTGTGCCACTCTGTGGCCTCCTGATTCTGTTGCCACCTCCACACCATCATTGTGCCACCCTGTGGCCTCCTCCTGATGCTGCTGCTGCCGCCACCTCCACACTCTGTCATTGTGCCACTCTGTAGCTTCCTGATGCTGCTGCCGCCACCTTTACACTAACATTGTGCCACTCTGTAGCCTCCTCCTGATGCTGCTAGTGCAACAACCTCCACACTCTGTCATTGTGCCAGTCTGTGGCCTCCTGATGCTGCTGCTGCCACCTCCACACTTTCATTGTGTCACTCTGTGGCTTCCTCCAGATCAGGGCCGTTTCTAGGTGAAATGGGGCCCTGGGGTGAAAAACAATAAGGCCCCCCCATGACACTTGCTGACTTTAACGTCCCGTATTGACTCTGGAGATTTAATCTGTGGACGTTCATACAGAAGAAACTGTATATTGTGTGGCACAGTGTATGCTATATGTGTATAACAAACATATTTCACATGAAAACTTACTGTATAGTTACTTGGCTTGGCCCTTGGGGATCTCGGACCCCACTTCAACACTTTGGAGGGGGCTCGGCGGAGCTGATTTAGTGTTTTATCTTTATGAGAAAGATTTCATAATATGGATTTGGAGAAGGGGCAGAGGGGTCACAGAGCAGGGAGAAGCTGGTGCTGCTACTAGGGGGCTCATACCATGGGAAAGTAATAAAGCCCACCATAATGCCCCCCCCCAGTAGAAATAATTATCTTTATAATGTTACAGTGCAAAAAATACACCCTTGTAATGCCCCCAGTTGAGCTAATGTCCCCCATAATGTGCCAGTATAAAATACCCCTATATAGTGCCCCCAGTAAATACTCCCATAGTGCTCCTCTCCCCCCTCCTAGTGCCCCCCATAATGTACCAGTATAAAATGCCCCATATATCGTGCCCCAGTAGATGCCCTCAGTGTCCACCATAATTTGCAAGTATAAAATACCCCTTCTTAATGCCCCCCGTAGATGACTCCATAGTACTCCTCTCCCCCCTTCCCCATAGTACCCACTATAATGTGTCCCAGTATAAAATGCTACTGTACAGAGCCCCCCATATAAAATACCCCTTCTTTGTGGCCTCCAGTAGATGCCCCTATAGTGCCCACCAATAATGTGCCAGTAATAAGCCCCCCATTACGTGCCAGTAATAAGTGCCCTCAATAACGTGCCAGTAATAAGTGCCCCCAATAACGTGCCAGTAACAAAAGCCCCCAATCACGTGCCAGTAACAAGAGCCCCCCAATGTGCCATGTAACAAGAGCCCCCCAATGTGCCAGTAATAAGAGCCCAGCCCCCATCATGTGCCAGTAATAAGCCCCCATCACGTGCCAGTAATAAGCCCCCATCACGTGCCAGTAATAATCCCCCCATCACGTGCCAGTAATAAGCCCCCCATCATGTGCCAGTATTGTAATAAGCCCCCCATCATGTGCCAGTAATAAGCCCCCCATCATGTGCCAGTATTGTAATAAGCCCCCCATCATGTGCCAGTAATAAGCCCCCCAATGTGCCAGTAACAAGAGCCCCCCTAATGTGCCTGTAAAACTATTGTAAAAAAAAAACAACACTTATACTTACCTCCATGTCAGCGATGCGATGCAGGCCTCTTCCGGTTTGTGTCCCGCACTGTATGGCTCAGGTGGCGCGATGACATCATCACGCCGCCTGCGCCGGCCTCTGATAGGCTGCCGGCCTAGTGCCTCTCCCTCCCCTGCCCCGCCGCAGCACAGGCAGATGACTATGGAGATGAGCGCAATGGAAGCGCTCATCTCCCTGTGCCTGACTGTGGCGGCTCACTTGGGGGGGCATTTTAGTTGGGGGGGCACATGGGGGGCACAGCGTGATGTAGGAGGGCCCCTCTGCCCCCCCCCCCCCTGGCGACGCCACTGCAGCCACATAACTGTCCCTGTGCTTTCAGTCCCTGTGAGAAAAGTGCATTAAAAATCTTTGTCACTGTCATTTGTCATCCAGATGTTTACAGGGTGGGGACGAGAAGATTCCTGAAGGGAGCCAGAACGGAGCAGGGAGTATGGTTTACAAATACAGCAGACTGGACTTCCAATTTGAAAAAAAAAGAGCACAAATCTGGAATATCCCATTAAAGGGTTCACACAATATCAGTAAAATTGTCTTGCTTTATTTTTTTCATTTTTTTTTCAAACAATCCCTTTAAAATAGAACATTAATGTGTTGTATATGGGAGTTCGAGCCCTGGACCCCAAACAACAAAATGAAGGTGCTCTCTGAAAAGCAAGAAGGCCTTCAATGATGTCAAGACATGATGACTTATACACTCACCTGAGCGAGGCTGAGCTGGGGTACTAGGCAGCACTGTGCAAACAAGTTACTGGCCCTGGAGAAACGATGATGGAGCGGCAGCGCTCACTAAATTGTTCTATTGAGTGGTGGAGTCCTGGAGGTGCAGTACCCCAGACCAGACCTGGGGGTAACTGCAATGCTTTGTAATGTAATGCTTTTGTAATGTTCATGCTATGTCACACTTCAATGCTATATACTTTATACTATACACCAGCAGATGGGTACAGTAGGCAGTGGTTGGCAACAGTAATGGGACTTACCATCCCCTTCATTCTATCTTGATAGAAGTGGGCTGGTCCGACTTCCTGCCAAGGGAGGGGCAGAGCTACTTACATAGAGCGTGGAAGAGAGTGCGGAGTGAGAGAACCTGCGATCCAGCTCCCACTTCTCTATGCCATGAGGACTGCAGAGTCAGCTTATCTGCGAGGACCACTACTACAGGGAGCCTGCAGGGTACCAGTCTACGGAAATCCTATAAACCAAGGCTTATTATAGTCAGCACAGTGATCAAGCATTCAAGCATTATACACTCCGCTGCAAGGTGAGGGGAAACACATTAAGACATCACCACCGCAGTTAAGGACAGGCATAGCTGGACTCCTGCATCATACAGTGGACACCTACAGCCAGTGATGTTGTTATAGAGGATGAAGCGGTCACAATTGTGACTGGTCCCCTAAGCCAGAAGTGCCCCGCCAATTGCTGTATTTTTCGCTTTATAAGATGCTGTAGTATGTTGGAAACTTTCTTTTGCAGGCAGGTTATGATTAATTAAGGTGGGTTGTTGTATTTCGATGGGTCCTGTCACAGACGCAACTGCCGAGTCACTTGACCCAGGTGCAGTCATCAAGGGTTGATCTATTTCACACACTCAATCATGAACGCCCCTACACGCAGGCCACAGATTAAACATAAATCACCCCCCACCCCCAGCACAGCCTTTCAAGCACCCCAAAACACTATCAAATTCTACAGGCTGACAGTAATCCCAACAGCACCCTACTTGCAAGCAGGCACACAGTAGCAGACATATGGTAACACAAACCGCACTCAATCACGTAAACCAGAGTTAACTGGGTTTATTATAAGCTACAAACAAAAATTATTAAAACAGAAAAGTTCTTATGCTTGGCAAATGACTTGGTAAAAGTCCTTTTTCTGGTCCCAGGGGTGAGGAGAACGTGGAACACAACTCAATGTCAATACCTAAATTGTGTCAAAGAAATAACCAAAATCCCTCATTTTTATATTAATTCGGTAATTGGTGGAGCTGAGAGTTGTCTCCCTCCCATTCCTGACCCAGCCTTCTGGGAAGGCATTCATTACACTTGCCTACTCCACGATTCTCAATCAGGGTTGCCAACTTTCCAGAAATTTCTGCACAGTCCGTAAAAAAAGGGCACTTTCATCCTGTGTCCGTGAAAAAAATCGATCTGTCCGTGATTTTTTTTATTAATTTTTTTGGTGGTACTTTGCTAAATTATTTTGGTGGTAATTTTTTTAATCAATATTTTACAGCTCACAGTCATGATTCAATAAAGTTTTCTAATTTGTCCATCAAAAATGTTGGCTGTCCAAGATTTTGGGATAAGTTGCCCAGAAAAAAATAATAATTCTGGTTGGCAACCCTGCTCTCAATCAGCTGGCAGATATGAAACATCAATAAAGTATGTCTGCTCAGCCTGATCTGATGGACATACAGGTGCCAACATGTTTTCCTAATGCATGATTCATCATAGCCACTGCGCTGATATCAAATATGACTGGTGTAGGTTTGTGAAATGGGGTATTTAGACTCCTTGTGATGCCCATGTTGTACCAAAGATGATTACAATAATAATATGTGCGCTGTACCAGGAATGAGTTACAGCTTATGATATATTTTATTCATCCTCTGGTTATTCAAGCTGAAAAGCTCCTAGAGCACATGCTGTGGGTGGGTGACACCTTGTCTAAAGCCAGGTTAATTCACTACCATAGGTTATGGTTAATTGGATTACCGGCAGAGTTAAGTGGGTTACAAAGAAGTTACCCATGAACAACTTCTTGGCACATTAAGGCCTAGTACTGTCAGGGTCAGTATCACACACTAAGGCATAAGATATAGAATCACCTTTCATATTCATAAAAATCACAGAACAGATAACATAGAAAATATCACATGACATTTGCATAAAATCATATATAAATATTAGATACCATGAGGTAGGCCTCTATTTATTCCAGGTCCGATAAAACGCCTTTAATGACAAGGCAGATGTGGTATTCAGGAATCTAGGAAAGCGGTTTGTTGGGACTATAATATCCTCCATTTCGGATGAAAGGGAGGGTAAGGGTGGCTTTTTAGTAGAACTTATCAGCAGTGAACACATGAGGGCTGCCATCTTTGGTAAGGTAGACTCACCCGTCCGGCGATGCACAGGTAAACCCTTACCTGTGCCGGGAGCCGGTCTGATATCAAATGCAGTTACCGGGAGCAGGCAGTTCTGAGAACAGCCCGATGAAGGCCCCCAGCGGCTGTTCTCGGAACTGCCTGCTCCCGGTGACCGCATTTGATTTTAGACCGGCTCCCGACACAGGTACAGGTAAGGGCTTACCTGTGCATCGCCGGACGGGTGAGTCTACCTTACTAAAGATGGCAGCCCGCATGTGTTCACTGGCGAACACTGCGAACTGACCATCACTGCTTATCAGTATTATATACCGTAAAAAATAATAATAATACTAATAAATAATAATAATATTGATAACAACTATAAAAATAAATATATAATGTTTAAATATCATATTTTTGTTTGATATTTTTGCCTTCTGAACAATACTACTACTAATACTATTATTGCTACTACTACTACTACTACTACTACTAATAATAATAATATAGGTTACATATTTTATATTCTATGTATATTATTAAATTCTACATATACATGTATTACTATTTTTTATTATTATTTTAATATTAATATCATTACTACTATTATTTTGTTACAGATTTTTTTTAAACATCTTTCTAATTATGCTTTTATAGGTGTTATATTTTTTATATATTTTTCATATTCTAGGTATATTATTATTATTATTATTATTATTATGTTTGTTTTTACATACTTTTTTTATTATTCTTGTTTTTATTTTTTTATATTATATTTTTATATTCTAGGTAAATGTATTATTATTATTTATTATTATTATTTTTATTTGACACATTTTTTTACATAGTCAGATATTTTTCTAATTATTCTTTTATAGGTTATATATTATTTTATAACACACTGATATTTTTTCCTTCTGTACATTTTTTTTCACACAATTTATTTGGATCCATTTAGCCTTTTGTACTTTTGGCAATATCTTAATGCTTGCAAATATAGATGTACTGTATAGATTTTTAGTTCTCGCCCTTGTAACAGTGATTGTCGGAATGTTCTGTTCATTGAGGCAACAAACATCTGAGGATGAGAACATAACATGGAGCTGCAGAGTTTTGTGTTACATGAAATGCCTAATTAGGCGTGTTTACAGAACAGCAAATGAACATGAGGCGCTCACAGCTATTGACTGGTTGTCAGAATAAACATCATTTTCAAGCTGAAACACAAAAAAACTCCAGGACAATGTATAATTAGTAAAGTTCTGCCTTTGTGGGCACTTAATCTATCTGCTAATGCTTCTGTGTAAGGCTGGGAACATGTGCGTAGGGCACTACATCTACAATTTCCTTTTTTTTTTACTTCAGATTTTTTAGGGGAGGGGTTCTTGAATTAGAGTAGCAATTCTAGAAAACTACCCAAGATTAACTTTCATGAAAAAACTTTTATTTTTTTTGTACCATTCTAACTTGACCAAATGTATGATGCTGTTCTACAGCATTATTCATATAGATCTGTACAGTCCCTGAGTTGTACAGCGGAGTAACATGGCGACAATAGCACTCAATGGGGCTATACTGTAATTCTGTATGCTGCTTACTTCATATGGAGGTCTTGTAATGCCTGTAGGTAGGTACAGACACAACAGTGAACCCTGACCTAGAACCCAGCCCACTTTCCCTACCTACTTGCAGTACAAGCTCTAGGTAGCAAGACCGCAACTGGTCGACTGTCCCCATACAACTAAGGTGCAGAGACAGACAAACACCAAGAGACAAAACAACACAAAAACAGGGTCATATGTAAATGGGTCAGAACCAGACAGGATATGCAGCACTAAACCAAAGACAGAAAGTGGTCAGAAGTTAAGCTGTAGTCAGAGGAACAAGCAGTCCAATAAGCACAGGAATCAGGAACTAAGATAGTGAGTCAGAGACTATCAGTGGCACTGGTGTTTGGCCAGGAAAGGGTCTTACTAAAGCACTGAGTTTTAGGATTAGGACCTGATAAGTCCATGACTTAGAGCTATATTAGTCAGAACACAGCACATAGGAATGAGTCTCCCTCAGCACCCGCCCACTGTGGGGAGAAACAGAGAATTTCATCTTGTTGCAAAGGATGCTGTTGCGTCACCATAGGCTGTGGCTCAGCAGCACGTTTCTCCCAGCACAGCTGAGCCGAAACTGGAGATTGTCGTTGGAGCCTGGACAGGTAAGTTTGTGACTAGGGATGAGCGAACCCGAACTGTATAGTTCGTGTTCGTACCGAATTTTGGGGTGTCCGTGACACGGACCCGAACCCGAACATTTTCGTAAAAGTCTGGGTTCGGTGTTCGTCGATTTCTTGGCGCTTTTTGAAAGGCTGCAAAGCAGCCAATCAACAAGCATCATACTACTTACCTCAAGAGGCCGTCACAGCAATGCCTACTATTGGCATGACTGTGATTGGCCAGTGCAGCATGTGACCCAGCCTCTATTTAAGCTGGAGTCACGTAGCGCCGCACGTCACTCTGCTCTGATCAGTGTAGGGAGAGGTTGCAGCTGCGACTGTTAGGGCGAGATTAGGCAGTGATTAACTCCTCCAAAAGACTTTCAGTCACTTTTTTCTGGGGTGATCGGCGGCCATTTTGTGTCTTGTGGTGCGCCAGCACAAGCTGCCACCAAGTCCATTTAACCATCAATAGTGTGGTTATTTTTTGGCTGAATCCTACATCAGGGGCAAGCTGCCACCAATCCATTTAACCATCAATAGTGTGGTTATTTTTTTGCTATATCCTACATCAGGGGCAAGCTGTCACCAAGTCCATTTAACCATCAATAGTGTGGTTATTTTTTGGCTATATCCTACATCAGGGGCAAGCTGCCACAAAGTCCATTTAACCATCAATAGTGTGGTTATTTTTTGGCTATATCCTACATGCTATTTTATTGAGGGGTGAAATACAATTGCCAAAATAGCAGTACCCTAAATCTGATGTTTCAGCTGTGGCCAGCCAATTGTAATACTGTCTGCTGTCTGGCAAAGGATATATTTTTGTTCTGGGTTGAAATACAATTCCCAACTTAGCAATTTCCTAAATTAGTGGTTTCTGCTGTATGAGGCCTACTTTAAATCTATCCCTAAAAGGGTATATTAGATTCAAGGTGCTGATAGGGTCATTCTCAATAACTTCACACACACGCTACTGTGCAATTCCAAGTCTAATTCTGTCCGTAAACGTATACCTGGGCATCCACCTAGCCCTTCCCCAGCGGTGGAAGACATTGAATGCACTGACGCACAACCACTTATGTATCCTGATGATGAGGACATGGGAATACCACCTCAGCACGTCTCTGATGATGAAACACAGGTGCCAACTGCTGCGTCTTTCTGCAGTGTGCAGACTGAACAGGAGGTCAGGGATCAAGACTGGGTGGAAGACGATGCAGGGGATGATGAGGTCCTAGACCCCACATGGAATGAAGGTCGTGCCACTGACTTTCACAGTTCGGAGGAAAAGGCAGTGGTGAGACCGAGCCAACAGCGTAGCAAAAGAGGGAGCAGTGGGCAAAAGCAGAACACTCGCCGCCAAGAGACTCCGCCTGCTACTGACCGCCGCCATCTGGGACCGAGCACCCCAAAGGCAGCTTCAAGGAGTTCCCTGGCATGGCACTTCTTCAAACAATGTGCTGACGACAAGACCCGAGTGGTTTGCACGCTGTGCCATCAGAGCCTGAAGCGAGGCATTAACGTTCTGAACCTTAGCACAACCTGCATGACCTGGCACCTGCAAGCAAAGCATGAACTGCAGTGGAGTAAACACCTTAAAAACAAGGAAGTCACTCAGGCTCCCCCTGTTACCTCTTCTGCTGCTGCCGCCTCGGCCTCTTCTGCTGCTGCCGCCTCGGCCTCTTCCTCCGCCTCTGGAGGAACGTTGGCACCTGCCGCCCAGCAAACAGGGGATGTACCACCAACACCACCATCTCCGTCACCAAGCATCTCAACCATGTCACACGGCAGCGTTCAGCTCTCCATCTCACAAACATTAGAGAGAAAGCGTAAATTCCCACCTAGCCACCCTCGATCCCTGGCCCTGAATGCCAGCATTTCTAAACTACTGGCCTATGAAATGCTGTCATTTAGGCTGGTGGACACAGACAGCTTCAAACAGCTCATGTCGCTTGCTGTCCCACAGTATGTTGTTCCCAGCCGCCACTACTTCTCCAAGAGAGCCGTGCCTTCCCTGCACAACCAAGTATCCGATAAAATCAAGTGTGCACTGCGCAACGCCATCTGTGGCAAGGTCCACCTAACCACAGATACGTGGACCAGTAAGCATGGCCTGGGACGCTATATGTCCCTAACTGCACACTGGGTAAATGTAGTGGCGGCTGGGCCCTAGGCGGAGAGCTGTTTGGCGCACGTCCTTCCGCCGCCAAAGGATCGCAGGGCAACATTCTTTGCCTCCACATTTTAAAGCAACCCAAACTCTTTATATCTTCGTAAACGCTTTGTGTGCATTGTTCATGAGGGTTTATACTGAAATGTAATGATGTGTATGTGGCGGGGGGTCCTCTTTTAAGTATCAACCTTTTCATTTGAGATGAGCAAATTAATGAAAATTTTGATTTGGCTGCTTCGCCGAATTTTACAAAAAAAATCATTTCATGACGAATTAATTTGTCATGAAGGGAATTTCTTTGTAAGTAGTGGGTGCAATGACAGGGAATGGCGATTGTGTCGCCCGCCCGTCATTGTACCCCTCAGATGCGGCATCTGATATAAATAACAGAGTGTAATTTTTTTTTTAAAGAAACATATTTACCTCATCCATTTGCTCGAGATGGGCAGGCTGCTGCTATCTTGCTTGGAGATCTGCACAAAAATCTCAGGAGGCCCATGTTGACATCATCACGCCACATGGCGTGGTGACATCATACGTCACCACGAGTGGGATTCCATGCAAGATCTTCAAGCAAGATAGTGGCAGCCTGCCAACCTCGAGCAAATGGATGAAGTAAGTATGATTATTTTAGTTTTTTACATTATTTCAGGAAAAATCGATTTCGTTATCACGAAGCACGAGGAAATTCGACTTTGCGACGAATCAAATTTATCCTGGAAATTGCACAAGTACTGACTTTGTGGGTGTGTAACATAAAACAATGTGGAAAATTTCAAGGGGTATGAATACTTTTTCAAGGCACTGTAGATTATTGCATGTAGTTATGTGATTCATGCTTCTTTTTCTACAAATGAACACCCCTTTTAGGTTGCCAAGAGATGGACCCGGATCCCTGGTGAGTGAGGTTTCAGTCTATCTTTGCTTAAAGAGGACCTTTCACCTAAAATAAAAATGTAAACTAAGACCATAGCTTTACTTACATGCCCCCATGAAGTGTTGATCGTTTTTTCTTTTTTCAAACTGTGCCCCCGTTTGTCCGCTATGCCCCCCCGGAATAATTCCCGCCGTCTATGCTAATGAGCCAGCCTCAAATGGGCTGGCTTTAAAAGTTCTCCTCGGCGTGCCTTCTCTCTTCTCCCTGGCACGGAGCGCATCCAATCAGCGCGCTCCGCTCTTAGCCGGATAGACGAAATCGCTCCAGTTCTCTGAAGTCTCGCGAGAACTGGAGCGTCTTCTCCCTGGCTAAGAGCGGAGCGCGCTGATTGGATGCGCTCCGTGCCAGGGAGAAGAGAGAAGGCACGCCGAGGAGAACTTTTAAAGCCAGCCCATTTGAGGCTGGCTCATTAGCATAGACGGCGGGAATTATTCCGGGGGGGCATAGCGGACAAACGGGGGCACAGTTTGAAAAAAGAAAAAACGATCAACACTTCATGGGGGCATGTAAGTAAAGCTATGGTCTTAGTTTACATTTTTTTTTTAGGTGAAAGGTCCTCTTTAAGAGAGGACCTATGTTGATCTACTCAAGAAAGTTAATCTACTACAAAAGTGCTCCAAAGAGAGAAAGAAAACTCCAGGGTCAAGAATCTACAAGGACATGCATTGGAGTCACACTGCAAGGTATTGTGAATGTTCATGGCAGAGAGACTTTGCTGCAGTGAGAGGGAGTATTGTCAGGTCACCCTACCACACTTTGAGATGGGTTGGCCAACCATATCTTAATTCTGTACCCCTCAGTCCAGGAATTACAGAAACATCTACTAAGAACCTCATTGCCAGCCAAAGGTTCTGCAGAGAAATAAAGACAGAGTGAAGGTATCCCATAACCCCTATCATTGCTGCTATCCATACATTGCTACTGGGGAAGAACTGCACTGGGATTCCCTTGAAACTGTGCCTTGATACTATTGGATGTACTATTACTCCTATTTTGCACTTTAGTAAAGATAAACTTTTTTATATCACCTGGCCTGGTTACTGACTGCATCACTATACATTGGCCCCTGCTTACACACTCCTACCTTGCACTATGCTTAAACATTTAACACCAAGGGGGCCCCAACTACCACCAGGCAGGAGCCCCACCATCAGGGTGTGCCCCAAGGGAAGGAAGAATGTGTCCTCCAATCAGTGCATGACCCTAGGAAGGTGTTGGAGTGATAGTTGTCACTGTGATCCGAATGAACAGCAACTATTGTCAGAGCTACTACCACTCCCATCCTTCTATCCCTATCCCAGGCCGCTGCATATATGGTGGCATTACGCGTGCTCTGTACGGCATGTGGTACTATTATTGCTCTATTAGTAACTCTATAGGATATCCCAGAGACGTAATTACTTGTATTTGAATTTTCTGTAATTATGTTACTGCTGTCGCACAGTATTCCTAAGACTTGACAGAGCATACCGCCTGGGTTGGTGTAATTCGCTATGCGCTTCCAGTATTCCTGGCCGGCAGGAGAAGGCAATATCCTTGGTTGTCTTAAGCCAGGGGTCAGCAACCTCCGGCACTCCAGGTGTTGTGAAACTACATCTCCCATCATGCACACTTGCTTGGCTTCTCTCTAAACTCACACACAAGTGGAAAGAGCATGCTGGGAGTTGTAGTTTCACAACAGCTGGAGTGCCGCCGGAGGTTGCTGATCCCTGTCTTAAGCTGTTTTTCTTGGACTCTCTAAAATTCCTTTGTTCTGTTTCTATTAAATCGTCTTTCCCTGTTGCGAAGTGTAGAATTGTAATTTCTTCTTTACTTTCTCAATCTGGATCATTTATAATATTTGGGAAATAAATCTGGAAATACCTTGTTGGACGGGGCAGTAGATAAACTAGACAAAGGCACGGAGGAGGTAGAATTAATGGTGCTGCACTGGACTAGACAAATATGATTGTTTTTTTCCAGAGACAGTGCCTGAAAACCCCTTTAACCAAATTCAAGCAATGGTCCAGGTGGACACCTCCTAATCCATTGTGATGTTTCACCAAGGCATCTCGTCAACCATGGAGCTAGATACTCAGCAGATAAAAAAAAATAAAAAATAATAAAAACGTTTCACTTTATCTGCTTGACTACAAAGCAAAAGAGGGAAAAAGAACTGCGTAATGTCAAATGATATAACAAACTTCTATCTGTTAATTCCGCTTCAATCATTTAATAGCATCCCTAATCCATTATCACGTTTCCGTCCCTCGCCATCGACTGAGCCAAGTGAGAATGCCACCCTGACAGAAGTAATTTCATTTGAAAGAAAATAAATAATCGGACTTGTCACGGAAGCTAAATATGAGTAAATTAACTATTATGCTGTGTGACTTTTACTGAATCACTCGGCTTTTTTTTGGGAGGTGGGGGGAATCGACAGCACAAACAAAATGATATTGTGAAGATGATTTATGTGACGGAGGGCCGGACATTTTTCTTCTGACATAGCTTATTTGTAACATAAAAGCATTAGCCTAAAATACGAGCCATCCGTCTTGTCGCATTGCGTGTAGCGTGGCATTTCACAAAGCAATGATTAAGTAGAAAATGGCAAAATGTGTTACAGACCAGACAGTTTTAAGCCGGAGCGATAACTAGGGCGTACAAAACTAGGGCGAAACTCTTGTACATCATAATCTGGGCAAACTCTCAACTCAGATACCGTATTTTACAAAAATATTTCCTATTGGAATCCATGAGTTTAAAGGGCATCTGTCAGCAGTTTTGTACCTATGACACTGGTTGACCTGTTCCATGTGTGCTCGGCAGCTGAAGGCATCTGTTCATATGTGCCCTTATGAAGCCATGTTCATATGTGCCCTTATTGCTGAGAAATATGATGTTTTAATATATACAAATGAGCCTCTAGGAGCAACGGGGGCGTCACCAGTACACCTAGAGCCTCTGCTCTCTTTGCAACTGCCGCACCCTCTACACTTTGATTCACACAGGTGTGATAACCTTTTCACTACCTGGCAGTGTCAATTAAAATGCAGAGAGACCTGAGCCTCTAGGTGTAACGGCAAGGCCCGCGTTGCTCCTAGAGGCTTATTTGCATGATCATCATATTTCTTAGCAAAGCAGGCACATATGAACATTAGTGTTGACCACGAATATTCTAATCGCAAATTTTTATCGCGAATATCAGCACTTCGAGAATTTGCAAAGATGTAGAATATAGTGGTATATATTCGTAATCGCGAATATTCTAGATTTTCTTTTTTCATCAGTACCCTCCCTTTTTGCTTGTGGACCAATGAGAAGGCTGGGATGTCTTTGTCTGAGCTTAGCAACATCCCTAGCAACCAATAGGAAAGTTGCCAACCTCTTAGAACTGCAAACCCCCCAGCAGAGAATGTCTGCTGGTGAGGTTCTTATATAGTGAGAGAGAGCAGTGTCATTGCTGTGCTCTGTGCTTTCATCTGGATCCTATTCCTTATCCAAATACATTAGATAGTTAGTTAGCTCTTAAATATAATACAGATAGTTAGAGGGATATAGTCAGTGTAGGTTAGATAGTGATATAGTGTAGCTGATTCCAGTGCAGGGTGTTAGGTAGTGTGATAGGTTCTGCTGTCTATACTGTGACACAGTGAGGGGTGTGTCTGGCAAGGCAGGTATTTTCCTCCCAGCATGTGCAGCTGGGCTGGTTTCCAGCCAGGTGAGGTCAAATACTGGGGTTTAAGTGCCATTCTGGGTTTTGGCAGCACCTGGCTGTCCTTAAATAGGCAGCTGGGCTCAGCAGAGATGTCTCTGTTTTTGGGATCTGAGGCTTTGTGCCGTGCTAGAGGGCTAAGAGCCGCATGCTGGGGAAACAGGCCTCCTTAAGCCTGCTGTGGACTACTGGAGGCAGAACTGCCAGCAAGGTGACTTGTGTTATATGAACTTTCCATTGTTTGCAGTCTTGGTGTTAATTCACAAAGTTTCGTGCTGTTTTGTGCAATTGCTTAAAGTGTGAATAAACACTGACGTTTTGGGTTAAGAACTTGCATTTTGCCTCTGTACTGCGCCCGCTTACCCTGTCTACCAGAGCGAATCCCCACAATACATACATGCTACAGACATAGTACTGTGATGTCACAACAATACTTAGTGCACCAATCAGTAATATCTACTCAGACCTTATAAAATGTGAAGTTGTGCATATTGTGCAGAAAATATGCACATCAGTAGTGCCGATTTGCGCAATCGCAAAAATAATGACTGGAGATCACAAATTCTAGAATTAGCTAATTTCTTGCAAATATTATGCGAAAAAAAATAACAAAATATTGCAAAAACGAATATTCCCTATGCCGCTCATCACTAATGAACATGGGACCAACACAGATGCCTTCAGCTGCCAAGCGCACATTTAACAGGTCAGCCAGTGTCAGCAATATATCAGCAATTTCTGCTAGTCTGTAAGATCTCCTGTGCTGGTGGAGTATGCACTTAATTTATGATGAGGTACCTGCCTCGTCATAACATAGGTGCATCCTCCAGCGCCCAAGAGCAGAATATAAAATCAGTGATGCAGTCCTAACCTCAGTATCTGAGGAAAGGGATTTAGGGGTCATTATTTCAGAAGACTTAAAGGTAGGCAGACCATGTCATAGAGCAGCAGGAAATGCTAGCAGAATGCTGGGTGTATAGGGAGAGGCATTACTAGTAGACAGAGGGAGGTGCTCATGCCGCTCTACAGAGCACTAGTGAGACCTCATTTGGAGTATTGTGCGCAGTACTGGAGACCATATCTCCAGAAGGCTATTGATACTTTGTAGAGAGTTCAGAGAAGAGCTACTAAACTGGTACATGGATTGCAGGATAAAACTTACCAGGAAAGGTTAAAGGACCTTAACATGTATAGCTTGGAAGAAAGACGAGACAGAGGGGAGATGAGAGAAACTGCTAAATACATAAAGGGAATCAACAAGGTAAAAGAGGAGAGAATATTTAAAAGAACAAAAAAAATGCTACAAGAGGACATAGTTTTAAATTAGAGGGGCAAAGGTTCAAAAGTAATATCAGGAAGTATTACTTTACTGAGAGAGTAGTGGATGCATGGAATAGCCTTCCTGCAGAAGTGGTAGCTGCAAAGGCAGTGGAGAAGTTTAAGCATGCATGGGATAGGCATAAGGCCAGCCTTCATATAAGATAGGGCCAGCGGCTATCCATAGTATTCAGTATATTGGGCAGACTAGATGGGCCAAATGGTTCTTATCTGCCGACACATTCTAGGTTTCTATGTTTCATGCGCCTAGACTGAAATCTTTGGCTCCAAGCTGCTGTAGTATTCATTCTTCTTTTACGACAGCTTTTGCCGGGCCACATAAATCAATTCACTGGGCCCACTCACCCTCTTCACGTCCTTTTCTCAGAAAGCAGCAAGGGTGGCGTAGAAACAGCACTGGCACCTAGATGTAGAAAAAATGGCTGTAAAAAAAATGATTCCACCCCTTGTGTTTTACGAAGGAACTTCTGGCTGCTGACCAGACTATACAATCCCTTTGCAGGAGTAATGTAGCATTACATGTTGGCCTTCAAAATGATAGGCCAATCATTTTATATAAATGCTCATACCCACTTTTTTTTTTTTTTTTTCAATGAATTCAGCCCTTGTGTTTTCATTTTTTACTCCTTGCCTTTCTGGAGAGAGAACTTTTTTATTGTTCCTTTTACATATCCGTATGAGGGCTTATTTTTTTGCAGGACAAGTTGCACTTTCTAATTCCAACATTTAATAATGCATACGATGTAGTGGGGAGCTGGAAAAAATTCCAAATGGGGTGACATTGGTAAAAAAACGCAAAAGGAGGAAAAGCGGATGGCAGAAGGAGGGCTCCCACCTGTAGGGTAGGAGAGCGCTGGGGTTGGAGAAGTGGATATGCCAGAGCTGATTAATATTCTGTGTCAAATAACTTGTAGGAGATTGCATCCCAGAACAGCAATAATATACATATTTCCCCCCCCCCCACCTAACCAGCCCAAACCCATGCCAGCAACATCCCCTGTTTAAAGGTGCCGCGTGGCCATTAACAATGAAGACTGAATACACAGTGCATTATTACATAAAAGGCAGCTGCTGGCCATACCCTAAGACAGAGTGACCTGGATATACCTGAATTATAGAGATTTGTGATTAATTAATTAGTAACAAATTAATTTTCTTGTCGAACTTCAGTGAAGATGCCTAATCAAATTTTTCAAAGGTCATTGATATCAGATCAGTGGGGGCCTAAATGAGGCAGTCCCCAGGATCAATTGTTTGGGGAAGCTGCCAGCGCTGGAAACTATACAGTGGACTGAGACGGAAGCAGAATGCTCCATCCTCTATGTATCGGCCGTACCAGGATACTGCACTCAGGCTCTTATTCAAGAGAATGGAAACTGAAGTACACTAGTACCTACATTCTCACCTTGTCCAAGAAGGAGAAGGAGGGATCGGCAGAGGAAGCAGGAGGAGCAAGGGTGCACAGAGTGGCTAAGGGCCACATGTACGTGCAGGGGCGTAACTAGAAGTGACTGGGCCCCACAGCAAATTTTTGTATTGCACACATGGGCAAGGGGTGCAGACATGCAGCGGGCACACATACCTGAAAAGCCCAGTGAGTCAGTCACTGATGTGCGCTCTGCGCTGCTGTGCCGCTCCTGTGTGTTGCTCCTATTGCTTGATTGGCTGAGCTTTTCTCCTGCCCGCCTGCTGCTTCCTCTGGTCAGGAGTCAGGACTGACGGTGGGCGTGCCAGACTGTGCTGTGCCTAACTAGAACAGAGTGACTTCTGGCTTGAATCCTGTCATGGGGGGGGTATTGGATGATGATGGACAGGACCCAGGCCTGGCCCCCAATGTCGCTGGCGCCGCACTGTGAAGGGGCCTGGCCGGAAAAACGAACTTAAAGGCAGCTAAGTTGAGTTGACTGACATGCTGCCGGGCCCCTTGTCAGCCCGGGCCCCGAAGCAGTCGCTTCCCTGGTATTTACGCCACTGTGTACGTGGGAGAATGTGGTGCCTTACCGCATTCCCATGTGCATGTACCTAATGTGATTGGCTACTGGCATTACAGTGATTGGGTGGCCGGAACGCGTCACCGGGTGCTATATAGTACCCGATGACGCATGTATGGTTCATTCGTAGTCAGGGAGAGCTGAGCATAGGAAGGGACAGAAAATGTAGGGAGTGTAATTGAATATTTTTTTTGTACAAAAACGTTTCAGAGACCCAAAAGTCCTTTAAAGGACTATTGTGTGTGACAGCAACAATATATATTTTTAGCTCATCCAGCGCTAAATAGCGTCTAATAGGCCGCTGCAGACAGTTAAATTATCCACGCCACGTGTAAAGTGTGTGCATCCCTAAAATATCTGTGACATACACTGTACTTTTTCCGTAGATGGTGTCCACTTCTGACAGTGACCTTACCAGAGTCACATCTGCAGTGTAACGTGTGCGCTTAAAAAAAATAATGATGTGACATCCAGTGTACTTTTTATGTAGAGGGTGACTGCTTCTGACAGTGACCCTACCAGAGTCACATCTGCAGTGTAACTTGTGCGCTTCAAAAATGTATCTGTGACATACAGTGTACTTTGTCAGCTATCAAACCATACTCCCCCCGGAACCCAAAGACTTTGGTTTCCCGTAAGCAGCTCGGCAAGTCATAGGAATAACGCCCCCGTATCACCCGTCATCGTTTATGGTCGGAATAACGGTATCTGATCGTCTTCGAACCTCCGACTTATGTTTTTGATTAATAAAAACAGTCTTGGCAAATGCATTCCTTTGGTTCATCTTGCGCCGGTCCAAAATTTCACCTCTAGCGGTGCAATACGGATGCCCCCGGCCGTCCCTCTTAATCATGGCCCCTGTTCTGAAAACCAACAAAATAGAACCAAAGTCCTATTCAATTATTCATAGCTGAAGTATTAAGGCAACCCGGCCTGCTTTGAACACTATAAATTTTTTCAATGCTCACCTAAGCAGCAGGCACTCTCCCATAATTTTTAAAATGGTCAGCTCAGCAGCAGGCCCTCAACCATAATGTTTTAGAGGGTCAGCTCAGTAGCAGGCCCCAGCATATAATTTTTTATAGGGTCATATCACCTGCAGGCCCTTGCATATAATGTTTTAGAGGGTCAGCTCACCTGTAGGCTCTCACCTAATTATACCTAATAGGTAATTTGCGCGCATGCTGCCTTGCTTGGATGTGGTAGCCATAGCCGTTTCTCAGGCTCCCTCTTCGGAATCGAACACTGATTCCCACTTAACCGTGGTCACTGTGGTTGGCGCTGAAAATAACATCAAAAGTTGATAGGGCAGACATCCGAATGGATCTTCGCCGTCACAGGAACGTGCTCTTGGCCCCAGGCAATCTAGAGTCCCCAAAGCGGCAGCAGGCCCTCGCCCATAATGTTTTAGATGGTCAGATCAGCAGGCCCTTGCTCCAAATGTTTTTGAGGGTCACCAGCAGACCATTAATCATAATTTGTCATAGCTGTGTATGATGCCCTCCTTTATGTGTAGCAAAGGGTGTATTGGAGTTCCGGTTCCTTGTAATTTTTGGAAGCCCTTTCACTTAGTGCATAGGCTTTATGAGTGTAGGAGTCCCACTACATGAACAATTGTACCACAATGTGAATGAGGCCCTCCATTATGTGATATACAGGTTGTATCGGAGTGTCTCTTCCTTGTAATTTTTGGCAGCACTTGCACTTTAAATACAAGAAAATATACAGGAAAGAATGTTTCCTAACAATTTTTCCTCTAAAATCGATTTTATCTTATGTTTTGTGCGTATTATTGTCAGTCTGTAAAAGTGGCGTACTACTCAGACAACATCGTTCCCAGCAGTGACCTGGAAGTCCAAGATGCATCCAGACATCTTACCCATGCTGTTCCCGAACCATTTCGATGGTGTTTCCATCAATTTCTGACCTTTTCCTATAAACCAGGCACCCTCCCCTCTTCAGAGCAGGGGGTGCCTGGTTTAATGCTTGGGTTCTCCCATTGACTTCTATTATACCCGATGTGTTCGGCCCGAGTGCTCGATCAACACTAGTAGTTTTTAAAATTGGGTCATTTTTGGGTGGTTTCTATTATGTAAGACTTCAGACCTGAACTGGTTCTTGAAAAGTGCGTTTTGGAAATTTTCGGAAACATTTTAAGGTTTGCTTCTAAACTTCTAATCCTTCTAACGTCCCAAAAAAAGAAACTGCCATATACAAAATGATCCAAACATGAAGTAGACATGTGGGAAATGTAAAGTAATAACTATTTTAGGAGGTATCGGTATCTCTTTTAAAAGCAGAGAAATTGAAATTTAGAAAATTGTGAATTTTTCCATATTTTTGGTAAATTTGGTATTTTTTTATTAATAAAAATGAAATATTTTTACAGAATTTTACCAGTGTCATGAAGTACAACATTCTCAGAATGGCCTGGATAAGTTAAAGCATTTAAAAGTTATTATCACATAAAGTGACACATGTCAGATTTGCAAAATCAGACTGGGTCCAGAAGGTGAAAAATGGCTGTGTCCTGAAGGGGTTAAAGATGCAGAAGAGCTACAGAGAGCAATGTGCCCCATTCATTGTTGTCCGTGCCTGGAATCACAGCTCACTACAACTTGGTCCATTTCAAGTGAATGGGACCCAGCTGCCGTACTGAACGAAGCCACTAGAAAATCTATGGTGTTGTTACTGGCCCCTTCAATGGTGCCAGTAGGAAGAAACAATTGATCTCAACTATCCTAAGGGTGGGGCTGCCGTAAAGCATTTTTCTTAATGCTTTGTAAATGCTGTCAAGAACAGCTCAGGTAAAATGGCCGCCCCCATCATCCTATTCAGGAAATAGAATATATAATTCTGCAATCATAAAATAAAAAAAGATTAGAAAAGTGATATGTGTCATTATGTGGTTTTAACAGGCAGAAACATTTTTGGAGACACATTTCCTTTAACAGTAGAAAAAGAATCTGGATCTGGTCCTGCTATATAATATGTTCTTTCTCTGAGGTTGTTCATTCTGTTTCATGGCATTTTGTATTCATACTGTTAAAGAACTCCATCTTCCCAAGAGGCCCATAGAGAATCGGGAGGTCTCAAAATAGCGTTCATGGGGTCATGGTCATTTGGCTACAGAGCCATTGAAAAAATAGCCCTAGTCAAAGCATCAATTATTCAAGATTCTTCAATGTTATTTACTGAAAACCTCTTGAATGTTAGCAACTGAACAACATTATAGGAAATCTTATTATGAATTCATGTTTATGAGAGAAATGGTGCAGGATGTACAATTACGAAGTCAAGGAAAATATTTCAGTCTGGTGGCCGGCTTAGCTGAGAAAATCTGACTTCATTCAGTAAAATATTAATAGGATGGCATTTAAGGGGAACTTCCCGAGTTTCGTATTGATGGTCTAGCCTTTCAACTGTTTGAGAAGGATATGTCGCTCCAGTGAGCACTGTGACCTCTCTCTAAGCCAGTTTCATGGGTCACATGGACCAGGCACAACTCAGTCCAATTCAAATGAATGGGCCTGGGCTGCAATAGCAAGTACAGCCACTATACAACATACTACCTGCCTGGCACACTCAGCGGAATGCCCCGGCATCTTCAAACAGCTAATGGCAGTACCAGTTGTCGGACAACCACTGATCAGATACTAATGACCTACCCTGGGGATAGCTCATCAATATTAAACTCTTAGAAAACCCTTTCGATCAAGTAAATTTTTCAAATTGTCAAATTATTAGAAAAAAGTAAAAAATAAAAAATTTAAATGAATAATAAGAATAATTAGACTTGGGCGAATCGACGTTCAAAAACTTCGATGTTGATCTTGTTTCCGTACAACATTAAAATGCATTGGCTCCATGGAGCCAAAGTTCACCTCGCCTGAAGTAGCACAAGACTTCAGTGAATTACTACTGTATTCATATCTGCATATTTAAAAACAATTTAAAATAGGAATCCGAAGTGGGCTTTGGTACCAAGGTACCAGCCAGTACCAAAGCCCATTTTGGATTGCTATTTTAAATCATTTTTAAATATGAAGATATGAATACAGTAATAATTCACCAAAGTCTTGTGCGCTTCGGGCGAGACAAACTTTGGCGGAGCCAATACATCTTGATGTTATACGGAAACATTATTAACATTATCAAAGTTTTTTAACTAATCAACTTAGGAACTCTGATCTGAGGGTCGATTCGCTCAAGCCAAATAATAATAATAATAATAATAAAAAAAATAATAATAGTGAAAATATTTGATAGATGTTCCAATGGGTTGAAAAAAAAGAATTATATGAAATACATTTTTAGACTAAAGGTAAACGATATGTGCCGTATGTACCTGCACTAACCTCAGAACAAAAAACTAATGTACAAAAAAGAGCTTAAATATATAGCACCAAAAAACATTGAGCAATATTGGAAAAAAAACTATAATAAAAGTATAAACAATGTACCATGCATTTGGAAAGTCTTCCGACTAAAGTTGAGTGAACCAGTTTGTTACAAACTTTGCACATTAATTGGCCAGCAGACAAACCAGAACTTTTGCAGGTTCATTTTGGACAAATCCAGTAAAACACAGCGTAGTGTGATTTTACTGCACATGTTGGCTCTAAGAGGAAGTGGGGGGAGGACTTGCCCTGATTGGATTCCAGGCCAACATACAGCCTGGATGAGCCAATCAGTGCTGCAGCAGGCAGGGAGATGCCCTAGCAGAACGAGCAGAACAACATTCTGTCCTGGGATGTGGATAAGTGTGGTTGGGTCTTACAGTGTCTGCCAGAAAAAAAACATCTAAGGGAGTCAGGGAGAGACAAAAGTCACAATCAAGCTTATATTCTACTCCCAGGGACATTGAAGGGAAAGGATAGAATTACAAAGAAGAAGAAGAATTGTGTGAGTAGTATAGGGACAGGCAGGGAAAGCTGTCAGCCAGGGAGTGAGAAGTGAGGAGCTGAGGCCGCTGTGCCTCCTGCAGAACTGCATTTGCTGCAAACCTCAAAATCCGCAACCTGCCAGGACATGACTTTCAATTTTTCACATTTTAACAGAAATTCATATTTTTTTTTTGGGGGGGGGGGGGGGTGAGAGGTGATGGTGAGTGGTTGAATAAGCACAAATCTTTACAAAATGCGTTTTACCTTCGATGTAGCATTTGAAATCTCAAACACCAGAAATACAAGTTTGTGTCAGGGCTTCTCACATAGTTAATTAAAACATTTTTTGTTTACGTTTTAAAAACTGTATAAAATATGCAGAATAGCAAAACATCAGTGAGTGATAATGTAATATTGGGGCTAAATCCATGTGTTTCTATCTTTACACAGTTTCATTCTTTTGAGGGGTTGTTAAATTTAATAAAACCAGCATACACGGGCTCTCGTGTCTTATAATATGCAGGGTAGCGAACAACATTATCTGTGAGTGACAATGTGATATGTGAAGGCCTCAGTCCATTTCCTTTTATTTCTATCTCCACACTGTTCAACTTTTTTGTTGGAGTTCTTAAATTTACTCAACACAGCATATAGGTGATTACTACACCAATACACCAATGTGCCGCCGTGGTATATTTTGAAACACACTGTATGTTAAAGCCGTCAAATGTGCGTTTACCCACAGCTATGTATGTCAGTGTCATTCAGACTGATTTTATATTGTTCTCATTGCATTCGAAAGCTTGGGAAGGGGGAAAATAAAAAAATCCTTAAAAAATAAGCATAAAGACTGATACGTTTTCCATAGGAGTCGTAGGACATAGAAGCAATTATAGAGGCTCATCTGTACTTCAGACCATTTCACTTTTCTTACAATTTGTTATGTTCCAGCCTTGTGCTAAAAAAAAAAGTTTTTTTTTTTTAATCTAGTTTTCCCCCATAATCCTGCACTCAATACCCATTAATGAGAAAGTGTAAACAATGGGGGAGATTTATCAAACTGCTGTAGAGTGGAACTGGCTTAGTTGCCCATAGCAACCAATCAGATTCCACCAAACTAGCTATGAAAAATGAAAGGTTGAATCTCATTGGTTGCTATGGGCAACTAAGCCAATTGTACTTTACACTATTTTGATAAATCTCTTCCAAAATGTTAGAAATCTTTACTAATTTATTGAAAGGGAAAATATATTGTATTCGCATAAGTATTCAGACCCTTTATCGGTTACAGCCACAAGGTTTGCACACCTGGATTTGGGGATTTTCTGCAATTCTTCACTGCAGATCCTCTGAAGCTCTGTCAAGTTGGATGGGGGCCATCAGTGGACAGCCATTGTCAGGTCTCTCTACAGATGTTTGATTGGGTTCAGGGCTCTGTCTCGGCCACTCAAGGACATTCACAGAGTTGTCCCTAAGCCAATCCATTGTTGTCTTGGCTGTGTTCTTAGGGTCATTATCTTGTTGGAAGGTGAGCCTTCAGCCCATTCTGAGTTTCATAAATCTCTGTATCAGGTTTTCATTAAGAATATCTCCGTACTTTGTTCCATTCAGCTTCCCATCAACTCTGACCAGTCTTCCTGTCCCCGCAGCATGATGTTGCCACCACCATTATTCACTGCACGGATGGTATTAGGCAAGTGATGAGCATTGCTGGGTTTTCTCCAGACTGGACACTTAGATTTGGGGCAAAAAAGTTTAATCTTTATTTCATCAGCGGAGTCTCACAGTCTGAGAGTCCTTCAAATGCTTTTTTCAAACTCCAAGCTGGCTTTCATGTGTCTTTTACTGACCACTCTGCCATAAAGCCCAGATTAGTGGAGTGCTGCAGTAATGGTTGTCCTCCTGGAAGTTTCTCCAATCTGAACACAGGATCTTTGGAGCTCAGGCAGACTGATCATTGTGTTTTTGGTCACCTCACTTACTAAGGCCCTTCCGACCAATGGCATAGTTTGGTGGGGCAGCCAGATATAGGCAGAGTCCAAACTTTTTTCTGCTTAAGAATTATGGAGGTCACTGTGCTCTTGGCAGCAGATTATTTTGTACCCTTCTTTGGATTTTTGCTTCAATTCAATCCTGTCTCTGACCTCTACAGCTAGTTCTTTTCTGCTAGGCCTGAAGCCTATGGCGGTGATCGGAGGCGGGGCAGGGAACTATGAGCTCCCTTGCCCCGCTGCAGTATGTGGGCGTTTGGGTCGGCGTTGGGCCCCCAAGCGGTGCTGGGCCTGGGGCTGCCAAACCGAACGCCCCTATTGTAATCCACCACTGAACACCACTAAGCTCCACCCTGTTGCACTGCTAAGGGTGGGTTCAAACTTGCGTTATGGCATTCCGTTATAGGTTCCGTTTATAACGGAATACAATGGAATTCCTGGACGGAATGCAAAATGGAAGCCTTTAAGAGGCATTCTGTTTTGATCCGTCATAATAGAAGTATAATTACAGTGTTCATTTTAGGACATAGTCAGATATCATAGTCAAGTATCAGAATAATGCCAGTGTGACACCTGACTCTGACACCTGACCCTGACACCTGACTCTGACGCCTGACCCTGACGCCTGACCCTGACGCCTGACCCTGACGCCTGACCCTGACGCCTGACCCTGACGCCTGACTCTGACGCCTGACTCTGACGCCTGACCCTCACTTTGATCTTCTGACTAGTTAGCGTCAGCGTCGCAATTACTTTTAGGTTCATTGTACTTTTAATATGCTCAATCACATACAGGTGGATGAAGAAAATCCTTCAGGTTGCTGTCTGAAGCTATAGTTCAGTGGTTTAGACTTTTTCCTCACAAGCAGTGCTCTTTGGTTCAAAACCCCTATCAGTCTTTTAAAAAATATGCACATTTTATTGAGCCCTAGAAAAGAGACAAATTCAAGCGATGTGTGACCCTGATGTTTGACTCTTCTCTTCTCACTAGTCAGCGTCAGCTTCGCAATGACTTTTAGGTTCATTGTACTTTTAATATGCTCAATCACATAGATCAAGAAAATCCTTCAAGTTGCTGTCTAAAGCTATAGCTCAGTGGTTTAGATGCTTGCCTCACAAGCAGTGTTCTTGGGTTCAAAACACCTATCCTTTTTTTTTTTATTACATTTTATTGAGCCTTAGAAAAGAGACAAATTCAAGTGATGTGTGACCCTGATGTCTAACTCTTCTCTTCTCACTAGTCAGCGTTGCAATGACTTTTAGGTTAATTGTACTTTTAATATGCTGATAAAATAAACACTGTACATAATGGATCCATTTGGTTTCCGTTATGCTTCCTGTCGACAGGACTTTGTCTTGAATTCTGTAGAACGGAAACCAGGTACCTTCTGTGACAGAGGTTAGAAGATCGGAGAGACTGACTGCACGTGAGGTTAACTCACAGTCTCTTGATTCTCAGTGTTGTGGTTTGGTAATGACCACACCTCTTGTCAGGTGCAGCCTGTGGTCATTACTGCATTCCCTACTTAGTTTGGTCTCACATTTCATACCATGTGGTTGATATTCTCTGCTTGGATTTGGAAGAGTTGGTGTGTGGACTTTACCTGTGTTCCTGCTCATCCATTTTCTATAAAATAAGTTGCACTGCTCTTTGTATTTGGTTGTTTCTCTATGCTTGTTGTTACTAGGCCTCAGGGAGACGCTGGTTCGTTCACCTAGGAAGGAATCAGTAGTCTCATTCCCTGCCACTACCTAGGGCATTTTAGGGCTCCTAGGGTCTAGATTCCGGCGTATGCATTTTCACACCTTCAGGGTCTATACATTCTGACAGGAGTCATAGACAGGTTTAGGGGCTTTCTAGAAGGTGACCTTTTTCCTCTCCCTAGCCTTGATGCCTAGTTCTGTGTCCCTCCTGTATTTGTGACACCAGGATGAATCCATTATGCTGCCCGTAGACTTCTATTATGGTGGATCAAAACGGAATGCCTCTTAAAGGCTTCAGTTTTGCATTCCGTCCGGGAATTTTGTTATAAACGGAACCTATAACGGAATGCCATATAACAAGTGCAAACCCACCCTAAGTCCACTCTCAGCTTAGCAGTGCAGCCTGGGTATTTCTGTTACTGCTCTTCAGATGGGAACCCCCTCCATCTTGGGGATCTTCACCTTGGTAGTTTTTGCATTTTATGTATAGATAGGGGAGGTACAAACTACAAATTAGCGTGGTATTAAAAAGCAGGAAGTGCTCAACCCCATATGCAGTGGTGCATCTATACTGGGGGGGGGGGGCAGATCCTGCACTTGTGGCCCATTGCTAATGGCAATCCCCAGCAAAAATGCATACAATGGAGGATGCCTGCAGCGGACCACAAGTACCACAATGGACATCCTACACAGGATAGCAATTGTGTGGATGTGATAAGCAGTCAAAATGACATAACAAAAACAGAGAAACCTTGGCGTGGTGCTCGGGCTCAGACATGTCCTCCAAGCAGGATATATTGGCTAATTCTCAATTTTACACCAGTATGAGGGTTAGTAAAACCGCATAGTGCACCTGTCTCTGTTTTTGTTATGTCATTTTGACTGCTTATCACATCCACACAATTGCTATCCTGTGTAGGATGTCCATTGTGGTACTTGTGGTCCGCTGCAGGCATCCTCCATTGTATGCATTTTTGCTGGGGATTGCCATTAGCAACGGGCCACAAGTGCAGGATCTGCCCCCCCAGTATAGATGCACCACTGCATATGGGGTTGAGCACTTCCTGCTTTTTAATACCACGCTAATTTGTAGTTTGTATTTAGAATTTTTGGAGGTGTAGAAACTCCTAGTTTGAATGTGCCTTTATTTCCATCCACAGGCAGCATTCTGGTGCACATGTGAGGCCCGGGCTATATCAGCCAGTCTTGGGTGGGGCTCAGAGCTCTCTGCCTCCTCCCATTGTATGCATGGTCACATGCTGGAGGTTACTGGGAGATTGCTTTGAGTCGGACCTTGCGCACCTGTAATTCGCCCACTGGCTCCTGGTATTGCCCATACGGCTCAGGTAGGTTTAGCGTTAGGTTCCCGAGCTACTTGAGAAACCTTGGCGTGGTGCTCGGGCTCAGACATGTCCTCCAAGCAGGATATGTTGGCTAATTCTCAATTTTACACCAGTATGAGGGTTAGTAAAACCGCATAGTGCACCTGTCTCTGTTTTTGTTATGTCATAGATAGGGGAGGTGTTTAATAGCGTATGAAATGAATAGTAGTTAAATTACAGGAATCTCATAGATTATTACAGTGCTCAATAAGTTGTTACAGCAGTGGGTGTGTAACCACTCTGTCAATCTACAGATTTGGCTTTCATAGGCTACTTCTATGTACATTATCCTGGCAGTACCCTGGTTTTCACCCTTTAACCCTGGTATGGAGATCTGGACTTTGCAGCAGAAGAACCACCAGGCCGTTTTTTCTTGGAGTAGTCTATGTATGTTTGACAGCTGACTAACAGGGGTCAAGAGATACTAGTGTAGTGCAGCCAGGGGTTAGGCAACATTGTAATAAGGTAAAGCCAAAGTCAGGACAGGCAGAGTATCTGCAGCATGATAACTGGCCCAAGGTCAGGGCAGGCAGTGTGCAGTCCATACGGAGGTCAGGTACAGGTCAGACAGAAGTGGGTCAGAATCCAAGAAATGGGCAGAAAGTTGGTACATGGGTAGACAATGAATATAGCACAGCTTTGCAGAATACTAGCAGGCTATGAACCTAATGCTCAGGCACCCTTCACCAGAGGAATGTGCCTCAAGTACCCCAAGGTTGCCTGCCATAGTCTGTAGATTAGGATGCACTAGCATTGGCCCTTTAAGAGCGTGCCCTATAAACATAGAAAGAGAGGCCTTGATAGCAAGTAGGCAGCAGCCTGTATGAAGGGCTAGAGTAACCCCAGCATGATACATAAACCTAGAACCAGTGAGTAAATCAGCAGTGGCTGTAGAACGCTACTCTAATATCAGCTTAATCTGCCTGTGGTTAGTTTAACTACTTGAATACATCAATTTTTATGTGGATATTTAAAAACAAAAACATTTTTTTTAACATTTTGGGTAAAGAACTTTCTGGAGAAAAGGGAATATATATATAAACTTTTTAAAAGTAGGACGATATTAACAATGCATCACCTTTCTGGAATAGTTTCATGTTTTAGACCAAAAATATGACTCAACCCTCATCAATAAATGCGACTATATTCATCAATTTAACATGAATGCATATCAGTATTTTTGGAATTCTTTGCCATCGAATGTCACTTTTCAGATGTAATTTGTGGATGACTTTGCCTGAGGGAATATTTCATAGCATGAGAAATGTCAGACTGCAAACAGAATATTATTTTACTATGTGAATTTTCTTGTGAGTGATACCACCGACACCCTGCATCCCTAGATACTTCTTTTATAATGTTCTAAAAGAACATGGATTTTTACATTTCAAAATAATGCTAATTTTAAAAAATGTATCGAAAATATTCTATAAATTCAGTGGACCGTTAAACCAGCAATTTTATTTAAATAAAAAAAAAAACTCGGTCTCTCAGGATTTAAGATTGCAGCTTGTGTTGGGAAAATTCAAGAACAGATGGTGCTTACATTTGAATATAGAAATCTTTATCCAAATGGCTTTAAGCAAAGTTCTACTTTGTATCCAGTGTTTTACAAGTGACTTTTGTGGATTTTATTTTAATGCTAAACGGAATTACAGGCTAAGCTATTCTGCCTACGAGAAACGGCTCCAGGGAGCAGATAATTCTTCTGTAACCTCGACTTGTTTAGATTTTGTTGCTATAAATGCTTTAAAATCTCCCTCAAAAGACCAAAAACAGCGAATAAATGCTACATTTGGTTGTGCAACATGCGGAAATATTAAATGCAGCTTTAGTTCATGATAAAATCTATTTTAACCACAATAAATTAGCAAATATAATGTAAAGTTTGATTTTGCTCATAAAATTCCTTTGAGGTACAATTTTTGAGGGTGTCCATCCATGCTTGTCTTTTTTTTAAAATGCAGCCACCACATCAGTCGATCTCCACAGGTTCGGCTTGTGGCACTAGCTAGAGAAGAACGAATTTCTGAAAGGTTCGATTTGTCACAAACGCATTTTTTTGTAAGTAGCGGGTGCAATGACAGGGAGCTGCGATAGCGCCGCCCCCCCACCTACATTGTACCCCTCAGATGCCGCGCTTATACATGAGTGTAAAAACTGTGCAAAATTAACATTAAAAGTAAAGTTAAATCAAACTTACCGCCTCAATTTGCTAGCGAAAGGCTGGCCGCCGCCATCTTGCTTGAAGATCTGGCGTGAAATCTCGCGCGGAGCGACATTACGTCATCACACCGGCCAGCGTGGTGACGTCATACCTCACTGCGCACGGGATTATGGCCAAGATCTTTGTCGCGAGCAAATGGAGGAGGTAAATATGAATATTTTTTTAGTTTTTTACACTATTTCAGGTTAAATCGATTCGCTAACACGAAGTACGAGGAAATTCGGCTTGGAGGCAAACCAAATGTATCCTGAAACTCGAATCGAATTCAACTTCATGGGATTCGATTCGCTAATCTCTAGCCCTAGCAGCAAACAGCTGATTTTGTGGGGAATTTTGATGAGCATGTTGATAATATATGCACAGTATTGGCATGGAGAATCTGCACTTAAGATATTGCATGAAGTTCTGGGTCATCATTTTGTGAATTCACCACGAATGAACATGCCTACAGTAGAGGATTTTTGTGAGGGAAGCCTTGTCTGGCAGGTCATCCTATCCTGGGTAGATCTCAAGGAGAAGCTTCATTACCTCCATCTCAGCGCCAGCTGCATTCCTCAAGGCCCCCGCTGTCAACATCCTCTTTGAAGCTGCTGGAGCTAATGACTGGCCACTGCAGAGACCCACCACCTCTTGCATCATATGACCAAGCGTCACATGTGGGGCAGGTCATGGTTGTGGCTGGTCAATGGCTGCAGTGGTGTCAAACCAATACTGACAGCGAGGGAACCGAGTAAGGCAGCTGAGACGAAAGAGCAAAGGAGCTGCAAACCAGTGCTGGGGAGAGAGTTTTGGAGGTCTGACCAGCACAGGGAGTCTGCCAAAAGGTGGACCAACCCTTTAAGGACTCCAGTGTCACCACCAGATCTTTGAGAAGTTCTGATAGACATTCTTCAGTGCTTCCTGCATGATCTTCTTATGTTTTGCTTTCGTTTTGACATCTCTCCTCCCTCTCCCAGCTGTCATCTATTAGCAGTGATTGCCTCCCTATATATCTCCTCCCCATACTGCCTCACCTTGCGGTTTATACAACTTTCTGGACTGTGCTGATGCTAGAAGCTGATACTGCTGCATCCACAAGATAAGTCTGTTCCTTTATTTCTGTTTTCCTGTGGTCTTGATCCTAGGTGACCCTGACTCCCTCCGTATTTAGTGTAGGGAGCCGGTGGTCGTGTCCCCTCACTATTATAGGGTGTTCAGGTGTCATACAGTCGAGGAACGAGGGTATGCAATTATCTACCATAGAGATTTTAGCATAGGCTGAGCAGTAAGGGAGAGTGCTAGGGCTATTACAGGACTTACCCTCTTCTTCCTTAGTTTTAGATCAAATCAGTCGGATCTTCATTTGTGTCTTCTAGTTTTCTTCAACACTATCCGAGACAGGCCAGATGGTCTTTGTTCTTTTCAAGGTTTAATTTTGTTGTCACGTTCCGCCCTGGGGTTAAGAATGTGAAGGCGGATGCCTTGTCACGTTGTTTTCCGGGAGGGGGGAACTTTGAAGACCCAGGTCCCATTTTGGCTGAAGGGGTGGTTGTGTCTGCTCTTTAGGCAGAGGCTCCTGATCTTTGTCCTCCTGGGAGGTTGTTTGTGCCTCTCGCTTTGCGACACAAAGTTTTTAAGGAGCACCACGATACTGTCCTTGCTGGGCACCAGGGGGGTTGAGCCACAGTGAATCTCATCGATCAGAGATTCTGGTTGCCGGCTCTTCGTAAGTCGGTTGAGGGTTTTGTGGCAGCCTGCGAGACCTGCGCTCGTGCCAAAGTCCCTCATTCACGGCCATCGGGTCCTCTCCTTCCGTTACCCATTCCTTCCCGTCCTTGGACACATCTGTCCATGGATTTCATCACGGACCTGCCTCGTTCCTCGGGGAAGACTGTGATTCTGGTGGTGGTGGACCGTTTTAGCAAAATGGCACATTTTGTTCCTTTTTCTGGCTTGCCCAATGCTAAAACGCTGGCGCAGGCATTCATTGATCACATTGTCAAACTGCATGGTATCCCTTCAGACATAGTCTCTGATAGGGGCACGCAGTTTGTTTCCAGATTCTGGAAGGCCTTCTGTTCTCGCTTGGGGTTCGGTTGTCATTCTCTTCTGCTTTCCACCCGCAGTCGAATGGCAAGACAGAGCGCGTCAATCAGAATCTGGAGACATATCTGCGTTGTTTTGTGGCGGAGAATCAGGAGGATTGGTGTTCTTTTCTCTCCCTTGCTGAGTTTGCTTTAAATAACCGTCGTCAGGAGTCCTTTGATAAGTCACCATTTTTTGGTGCATATGGGTTTCATCCGCAGTTTGGGACATTCTCTGGAGAGGGGGCTTCTAGTTTACCTGATGAGGAGAGATTCTCCTCGTCTTTGTCATCTATTTGGCAAAAGATTCAGGATAATCTAAAGAGCATGAGTGAGAGGTATAAGCGTGTGGCGGATAAGAGACGTGTGCCTTGTCCGGACCTAAATTTTGGTGATCTGGTATGGTTGTCTACTAAGAGTATCAAATTGAAGGTTCCCTCCTGGAAGTTGGGTCCTAAGTTTATTGGGCCTTACAAAATCTTGTCCGTCATCAATCCCGTTGCCTACCGTCTTGATCTTCCTCAGACTTGGAAGATCCATAATGTTTTTCACAAGTCCCTATTAAAACCTTATGTCCAACGCACTGTACCCTCCTCTTCGCCTCCTCCTCCGATTGTGGTTGATGGTAATCTTGAATTTCAGGTCTCTAGGATTGTGGACTCTCGTATTGTCCGCTGTTCTCTTCAGTACCTCGTTCATTGGGAGGGTTATGGTCCTGAGGAGAGGATGTGGGTTCCAGTGGCGGACATTAAGGCCACTCGGCTTCTCAGGGCATTCCATAGGTCCCATCCTGAGAAGGTGGGCTCTAAGTGTCCGGAGTCCACTCGTAGAGGGAGGGGTACTGTCACCACCAGATCTTTGAGAAGTTCTGATAGACGTTCTTCAGTGCTTCCTGCATGATCTTCTTTTGTTTTGCTTTCATTTTGACATCTCTCCTCCCTCTCCCAGCTGTCATCTATTAGCAGTGATTGCCTCCCTATATATCTCCTCCCCATACTGCCTCACCTTGCGGTTTATACAACTTCCTGGACTGTGCTGATGCTAGAAGCTGCTACTGCTGCATCCACAAGATAAGGCTACATTCACACGTCCGTCTTTTTTCTTTCCAGATTTGCGGTCCGTTTTTTTGCGGTTCCGTGATTCCGCAAAAACCTTCAGTTTTTCCGTAAAAAAAGTGCATCCGTTCCGTGTTTCCGTTTTTCCGCAAAAAAAAAAAAGGAGGAGGAATAGATGTTGTAGCAAAAGAAGAAAAAAAAAAGGGGTATAAAACAGAGGACATGTGCTTGTACAGGCGCCATTTTATTGTGCTTTTGGTGTCGTTCAGAGCTGTGTAAGAAACCTCTGCTTGGCTGGCATAGTTTTTTTACCGATTTCTCAGCGATCATCATGGCAGAAGACATGGATAACGTACTATTTCACTGGATTCTCTCTCGGCGATTCAGACGGCCGTCATCTATGCTGGATGAAGAACCGGGGAGGAAGAGGAGACGGCAGTGGGTCCATCCCATTGTTGCTCAGCGCCTTCAAAAAGGACAATTTCACAAGTTATACAACGATCTGCGACGTGACCCTTTAAAGTTCAAAAGCTATTGCCGGATGTCCATGGAAGCATTCGATCATCTGCTGGTCTCTCTACATCCTGACCTTAATTTCCTGGACACCAGCATGAGGCGCTGCATATCTGCTGAACAACGGTTGCTTGTCACCCTGAGGTAAGTGAATGTGCCATTTTTATATACTGTGTATTAAATATTATTATATGAAAATGAAAGTTAGAACTAATTTTATTTTTTTTGTTTTATTTTAGATTCCTTGCTACCGGGAACTCATTCGCTTCTTTACATTTTGAGTTTCTGCTTGGAATCTCCACAATCTCTGGGATTGTCTGCCATACCTGCAAAGTTATATGGCAGCGTCTCAGAGAAGCGGTGATGCCCACCCCCAAGGCGGAAGATTGGCTACGTATCGCCGAGGGATTTCACCAATCTGCGCAGTTTCCTAACTGCATTGGGGCACTGGACGGTAAGCATATCCGTGTGAAGAAGCCGCCTCACTCAGGGTCCCGGTACTTCAATTACAAGCAGTATTTTTCTGTGGTGCTGATGGCCTTGGTTGACAGTAACTACAAGTTTGTAATTGTTGATATCGGGGCCTACGGGAGCACTTCAGACAGCCGCATCTTTAGTGCTTCCAGAATGGGTGAACGGCTTCAGACAAACCAGCTTGCCCTGCCAGAGCCCAGTAGACTTCCCGGATCTGCAGGTCCGCCGGCTCCATTTGTGATCGTGGCAGATGAAGGATTTGCATTGGCACCACACCTGATGCGGCCCTTCCCTAGACGCAATCTGGATGACCGGAAGCGCATCTTCAACTATCGATTGACTCGCGCCCGTCGGTATGTGGAGTGCGCTTTCGGAATACTGTCCACTAAGTGGAGAGTATTCATGTCATCCATACAGATGAATCCGGACAATGCCACCCTGGTGATACAGGCTTGTGTACTGCTACACAACTTCACCAGGATCCACGATGCCTCCACAGATGCAGATTTGGGCCTAAATATGACATCTTCAGTCAGTTTAGACCTGAGCCGGCCTGGACGCCCTGGTACAGCTGGACTAGCTGTTCGGGAACTCTATGCCGACTACTTCTGCAGTCCTGAGGGGGCATTGTCGTGGCAGTTGGATGCCATCCGTGGAAGACGCTGATTTCAGCTGGAATCTGGTTTAAATTTTAAAAAAAATTGAAATTTCTTAGTTTAGTTAGATCCCCTGTTGTTAGTTTAGATTAGGGACTCGCAAGAGAATGAGGACCCTTGACGTGGGCTTGCGGGCTGAGGTATTTAGTAAAATCCAAATTTTTAAACAATTTGGTGTAAATACCTTCTAATACCTCATTTTGACTTACGTCTATTATAATGTAATTTAAAATTTGTTACTATTTAAATGTGTATGTACTCACAGCTAAACACGAACATGTCCAATTTTTATTACTAAAAATCGGATATGTCTGCCTTCAGCGTTGAACAAGGACTACACCAGACGTAATCAGGCACGCAATCCATCAAGATTCCACTTCTACGCAGAAAAGGTAAGTATATGAGATCATCACTTTTCATCAAAATGCACATGACAGACACGGACCATGAGATACCAGCCTGAATTCTTGGTGAGTGCAGGAGCTCACACATTCCTGTGCATGAGGCCTACACTCGTATAGATCAGTGCAACCAATGAGGCTGTGCGCTCCTTCACTCAGCAAGAATCGCGTCCGGTATCTCACGGACCGTGTTACATGGACGTGTGTATTTGGCGGACAGGTCCCCTTGACTGTGATGGCCATTTCGCAGTGTTTGCCAATGAACACATGCGGGTTACCATCTTGACTCACCCGTCCAGCGATACACAGGTAAGCCCTTACCTGTGCCAGGAGCCGGTCTGAAATCAAATGCAGTCTTCGGGAGCAGGCAGTTCTGAGAACAGCCGCCGGGGGCCATCATTGGGCTGTTATCAGAACTGCCTGTTCCCGGTGACCGCATTTGATTTCAGACCGGCTCCTGGCACAGGTAAGGGCTTACCTGTGCATCGCTGGACGGGTGAGTCAAGATGGCAGGCCGCATGTGTTCATTGGCAAACACTGCAAACTGACCATCACTGCCCCTTGATGCTCTGCTTTGACATGTGCTTGATCACACATTGAAAATGATATTTTATAAAAAAAAATCACAATGCCGGGCAGATGCTTCTGGCAAGCAGTGTGTTTGATGACATCAGCGGCTCTGATGGGCTGGCTTCAGCACTGCCCTAGCCTTTTTTGTTAGGTCTGCGCAAAAGCACGCACATTACTGCTGGTAACGTCACCAAACACACTTCTTGCCAGAAGCATCTGCCCGGCAGTGTGTTGCCCTTTATGTGCACAATGAAGCTGCCATGGTGATAAAATGGGGGGGACTGTGGGGTTCAGCTATGATCCAAAAAAAAAAATGAGAGGGTACATGATAACTTATAATATTTTATAAATAATGACCTAAATAGATAATAGGTCATCATTATTAAAATATTAAATTATGACATGTTTGAAGAGAAAACACACATACACAATTTAAACAAGATAACAAAGATTTATTTCAAGCAAAAAAAAATTATAAGTCAAATAATTCCCTAGTATATGGGCCAGGGGTGTGCACAATTGGGGTGTCCAGTCTGTTAAGACGGGAATGAGGAGTTATGACCTTTAATCTTTGGTCTCTTCTCTTTTCTAAAAAGTGCAGAACATCATGTGGCTCTTCAGGGTCCGTAAATTCATCTAGTACCATGACCAGAGCAGAAAGGCACCGTGTTTGCCGTTCATCTGGCACACGGCGCAAGGAAGGAGCGAGCCCTTTTAAAGCTACTTCTTCCTTGCCGTCAGACCGATTCCGGTTTAAATACTCCATAACCATCATGTCGACCTGACTACGGAGATCTAAACCGGAATCGGTTATGACCCTTTGGCCTCGTCTGCCAGATGAACGGCTAGCAGGTGCTGCTCTTTGTTGCTGGCTGGGTTCTGGATTGGCCTGGACTGGTTCTTGAATAGCATCTACCACTTCTGTGACCTCTTCTGGATTTTGCGATCTTTCCAGCAGAGGCTGGTGAAGGAGAGATAATGAAGCCACGGAAGATTCCCCCATGGCCTCAGGATGTTCACTTTCCGCTTGGATATCATCTGTGGACATTCCTGGTCTGTCAGCCAAATTGCCGGACAATGCTTGTGGATTGGAAGTGTCCGAGAGATTGTCCACAGTTCTGTAAAATAAATTTAATATTAAAATTATTTGATTTATTAAAAGAGCACCTTCCATCAGTTTGTACTCAATAATGCCGTACCTAACACTATAGTCCAGGCATGCTCAACCTGCGGCCCTCCAGCTGTGGCAAAACTACAACTCCCAGCATGCCCGAACAGCCCACAGCAGGGCATTATGGGAGTTGTAGTTTTACAACAGCTGGAGGGCCGCAGGTTGAGCATGCCTGCTATAGTCCATGTCAACTAGATGTCATATTGGTAGAATTAGTTTAATGCTCCTCTGTTGCTCCTCTGTTCCTCTGTTGCGCCACTGTGCCTCTCATTATGTTTATGCGCCCTGTATTCAAATTAATATCAGGGGAACAACGGGGAGGCGACACCAGCTTTTCTACGTGGCCGTTTCTTGGATCTGGCTGTGGTGCTGTCCAATCACAGCGGAGGGTGACACAGACAGGTAGAAGGTGAGCTGTTTTTCTCAAGGTCTGAGGCGCTCAGCTGTTATTACATACAGGGCGCATAAACATATTGAGGGGCACAGCGGCGCAACAAAGGATAATTTAAAACCCCTAAAAAATATTACATCTACGTGACGTGGGCTACAGTCTGAGGCACTGATTTTATTAAAGGTGTTCTGCAGTTTGTTTTATATCATCAGGAAAGATCATTAACATCTGATCAGCTGTTTGAGAAAGCAGCGTTGCTGGTAGTAGCGCCGCGGCCTTAACACTATTTACCGCCGGCCCAATAACGTCACGACTATTATCAATGGCCTGGGCACGGCTAATCTGTGTTCACTTGAAGAGAGCTTAGCCGTGCCCAGGCCAATGATACTAGTCGTGACGTCACTGGGCCAGCGGTAAACACAGAAGCCTGCGTTGCTTTTGCCACTCTCAAACTTCTGATCAGATGCTGATGATCTCTCCTAAGCATAGCAAACAAACTGCACAACAACTATAATTAGTAACTGCTAAAAGCTCCACTGTCCTACAAAAATATAAAAATGACTTACCTTCTTAAATCCATTATTGGAAGAAGAAATTGAAGGTGTCGGGTATACAAATAGGGTTTTTTTTTCATGCTTCCATCACCACTCCTGCTTTTAGTATTCAATTCTCTCCGAAATTGGTCCCGACAGGTATTCCATCTCTTCTTGATTTGCTGGACTGAAATAAAAATACAAAAAATATATTAGGATTAAAAATTTTACATCACGCCTGCCATGCTGCTGAGTGCAGGAGTGCATGGCGTCATTGCAACCAATGACACCGAGTGCTCCTGCTGGCCCATGCAGTATAATGTCGCCTAGGCACCTGCTGCACCATGTCACGGTCACAATCTATGAAAACCCAGCTTGCTATGCTGCTGAGTGCAGGAGTGCACGGCGTCATTGCAACCAATGACACCGAGTGCTCCTGCTGGCCCATGCAGTATAATGTCGCCTAGGCACCTGCTGCACCATGTCACGGTCACAATCTATGAAAACCCAGCTTGCTATGCTGCTGAGTGCAGGAGTGCACGGCGTCATTGCAACCAATGACGCCGTGCACTTCTGCATTCTAGAGCACGGCAGGATTGGTTTTCATAGACCGTGCTCCATGGATATGTGTGTGAACCTTTAAAAATTACACTGATTTTAAAATATTATTTACTCACTAATTGTTTCTTTCTTGGACACTGAGGCAGAGTCCCATGCTGTTCCTATCAGCTCTTTACCAATTTCTTCCCATGCTTGGTCCTTCATGATCCTGTCATGGTAGACTTCAGCCCTTGTGTCCCACAAGGCAGGCCTCTCCTGTATCAAAATTATCATTTTTTCTACCTCAAACGACGTCATATTGCAGAAGTTTCACTATCTGTGACTTCACAACACTTCCTTCTCTTCAGCTCTCCCTGGTGCTGAAAGTCACATGGGGCAATTTTTTTTGTTTACTTCCTGTGGATCTGCAATTGCGGATCCGAAATTACGGATGACATGCGGATGACATACGGATACATTTGGTACCTTTCCGCATGTCATCCGTTTTTTTGCGGACCCATTGAATTCAATAGGGCAACGGACCGCAATTTGCGGCCAAAAGTAGGACATGCTCTACTTTTTTCCTGGATCCGCATAACGGAACGGAACGGAATTGCGGATGCGGACAGCATACTGAATGCTGTCCGTATCTTTTGCGGCCCCATTGAAATGAATGGGTCCGCATATATTCCGCATCTGTTCCGCAATTTTGCGGAAAGGATGCGGAAACAAAATGCGGACGTGTGAATGGAGCCTAAGTCTGTTCCTTTATTTCTGTTTTCCTGTGGTCTTGATCCTAGGTGACCCTGACTCCCTCCGTATTTAGTGTAGGGAGCCGGTGGTCATGTCCCCTCACTATTATGGTGTGTTCAGGTGTCATACAGTCGAGGAACGAGGGTATGCAATTATCTATCATAGAGATTCTTGCATAGGCTGAGCAGTAAGGGAGAGTGCTAGGGCTGTTACAAGGCTTACCCTCTTGTTCCTTAGTTTTGGATCAAGTCAGTCGGATCTTCATTTGTGTCTTCTAGTTTTCTGCAACACCATCCGTGACATCCAGTTTGTCATGAAACCAATTCAACACAACACAAGCTGCAATTCACAACGCATCTACTTTGAGGCCCAACATAGACATATATATAGGATAGATATCTTGTGATGGAGTATTGCAAAATCATGTTTTTAAAATCTTGTGACAAGATTTCAAGACATGTCTACCCAAAAGAAATGTAAGGAAGGACACATCTGTACCAGGTGGCCCTCTCTATATGTGCTCCATAAAAGAGCTTGGTCTTCTTCTATGGTATCTTTGTCCTTATTTGGCAAGTCATTTTTATTTTTCAATTTATTTTTTACATTTTAATATTATATTTAGAAGTAGAGATGTCGCGAACATAAAATTTTCCGTTAGCGAACGGAGAACGCAAATTTCTGCAAATGTTCGCGAACGTGCGAACCAGGCGAACCGCCATTGACTTCAATAGGCAGGCGAATTTTAAAACCCACAAGGACTCTTTCTAGCCACAGTAGTGATGGAAAAGTTGTTTCAAGGGGACTAACACCTGGACTGTGGCATGCCGGATGGGGATCCATGGCAAAACTCCCATGGAAAATGACATAGTTGACGCAGAGTTGGATTTTAATCCATAAAGGGCATAAATCACCTAACAATCCAACATTTTTTGGAACAACGTGGTTTAAAACATCCAGTGTGTGTATACGATCAGGTATGATGTTGTATCGATCAGGTAGTGTAAGGGTTACGCCCGCTTCACAGACATTGACAGACCAAACTCCCCTTTTAACGCACCGCAAACAACCGCAAACAGTCCATTTGCCCAACAGCAAACTTCCCATTTGCACAAGGTTGGATACCAAGCTAGCCATGTCACGTTGATGTCATTGAAGGTTTCTTCCTCCATCCAGCCACGTACAACACCAAGGGTCCCCGAAAGGTGAATTGAATTGATTTTTCGAATGGGGAGATGGTTAAAAAAACGCTGGCTCCCTCCCCTTTGTTTGAATCCACAGTCACTGCGTCTGGGCCGTGCAATTTACTGTCACACCCGATATGAGTGCTATTTTCTGTAGTACTATTCTCATCAGTTTAATCCCTGTTACGTCCCCTATCCGGGGACGTGTGTCGAATTGATTAATCATTGTCGAATTAACGACACCCTGAAATAATTTTGTTCTGAGCTCTGTACTTGCTTTGTATTGGAATTGATGGGGATTTTTTTAATTGTCTGCATTATTTCTAATAAACTATTAAGAGACTTTATCATGATTTTTTTATTTTATGTATTAAAAATCCATACATCTTAAAAAAATATATATATTATTTTTTTATATGAAAAATTATCCAGCCGATCGCTTTTAGTCTGATCATAATGAAGCAACAGCCTTAGCTGGGGTGTGGCAACATTGCCAACACACTCATAGAGGTGATGATCGCTTCATTGTGATACGCAAGCCCCTTCACCACAACAAGGTAACGATCACGAAGGGGAATCGACACATGTATGTGCCTTTTTTTGGTTTTGTTTTTGCAGCCACAGTGCAGCACTAGAGGCCAGAAAAATTAGGCATGTACACATGCCTGAAAAATTAGGTATTGTTGCAGCCACTGCTGTAGCAGCGGCCAGAAAAATTGATGTTTTCCAGGCAGAAAGGTGACTAAAACATTGCGGCTTGAACCCTAGTTGGTGGCGGAGAATTCACGAAAGTCATCCGGTATGCAGACATTAAATACAGCAGCGTGGGGACCATTTTGAGGCCAAGGTATGTCATCAGGCCTTTTCTTAGTCAAACGTTACCCCCACTGTCAGTCCCTTCGGGATCCATGCCTCATTCATCTTAATGAAGGTGAAGTAATCAACACTTTTTTGACCGAGGCGACTTCTTTTGTCAGTGACAATGCCTCCTGCTGCACTGAAGGTCCTTTCTGACAGGACACTTGAAGCGGGGCAGGCCAGAAGTTCTATCGCAAACTGGGATAGTTCAGGCCACAGGTCAAGCCTGCACACCCAGTAGTAAAGGGGTTCATTGCTCCTCAGAGAATCGATATGTGCAGTTAAGGCGAGGTAGTCTGCTACCTGTCGGTCAAATCGTTCTCTAAGGCTGGATCCTGAAGGGCTGTGGCGATGTGTAGGACTGAAAAAGCTCCCCATGTCCTCCATCAGCGTCCTGTCCTTGCCACCGTGGTCATGGTAGGAGGAGGATTACTTTCACCTCTTCCCCTGTTAGATTCCCGTTGTGCTGTGACATCCCCCTTATGAGCTGTGTAAAGCATATTTTTTAGTTTGGTTTTGAACTGCTGCATCCTTTCTGACTTCCGGTACTTTCTGCTTATACCGGGGGTCTAGTAGTGTGGCCACCCAGTACAGGTCGTTCTCCTTCATCCTTTTTATACGAGGGTCCCTCAACAGACATGACAGCATGAAAGACCCCATTTGCACAAGGTTGGATGCCGAGCTACTCATTTCCCGTTCCTCCTCCTCACTGATGTCATTGACGGTCTGTTCTTCCCCCCAGCCACGTACAACACCACGGGTCCCAGACAGGTGACAACAACGAGCCCCCTGGGATGCCTGCTGTGGTTGGTCTTCCTCCTCCTCAAAGCCACATTCCTCCTCTGACTCCTCTTCCTCATACTCCTCTTGCAGCGTTGCCGCAGGTCCGGCAAGCGATGATGACAAGGCTGTTTCTGGTGGTGATGGTGATCACAACTCTTCCTCTTCCTCTTCACGCTCATCTACAGCCTGATCCAGCACTCTTCGCAGGGCACGCTCCAGGAAGAAAACAAATGGGATGAGGTCGCTGATGGTGCCTTCGGTGCAACTGACTAGGTTTGTCACCTCCTCAAAAGGACGCATGAGCCTACAGGCATTGCGCATGAGCGTCCAGTAACGTGGCAAAAAAATTCCCAGCTCCGCAGAGGGTGTCCTAGCACCCCGGTCATACAAATACTCGTTGACGGCTTTTTCTTGTTGGAGCAGGCGGTCGAACATTAGGAGTGTTGAATTCCAACGTGTCGGGCTGTCGCTAATCAAGCGCCTCACTGGCATGTTGTTTCGGTGCTGAATGTCTGAAAAGTGCGCCATGGCCATGTAGGAACGCCTGAAATGGGCACACACCTTCCTAGCCTGCTTGAGGACGTCCTGTAAGTGTCACCACCAGACATCTGAGAAGCTCTGACAGGTGCCTTTCAGAACCTCCTCCTTGAGCTTCCTTGTGTTTTGCTTTTATTTTCTCATCTCGTTAGCCTCTCTCAGCTGTCATGTAGTTGCGCTGATTGCATCCCTTTAAATCCCTTCCCAGACTGCTTCACTTTGCGGTTTATATTCCTTCCTGGAGTGTGTGCATGCTGATCCTTCTTCTGAGTCTTCTACAGATAAGTTTTGTTCATTCATTTGTGTTTTTCTGTTTGCTGGATCCCAGGTGACCCTGACTCCCTCCGTATCAAGTGTAGGGAGCCGGTGGTTGTGTCCCCTCACTATTATAGGGTGTTCAGGTGTTATACAGTCGAGGTACGAGGATATGCGATCATCTACCATTGGGATTTTCGCATAGGCTGAGCAGTCAGGGTGAGTGCCAGGTCTGATGCAGGGCTCTCCCTTTTGTTACTTCGTTTTGGATCCAGTCAGTCGGATATTCATTTTGTGTCTTCTAGTTTCCTGTACACCTTCCGTGACATTATAAACCGCCAAAACCGTCTTAAGCATGAATCCGGTTTCAACCTTGATTGACCGCATGCAGGGTCTTTCACTGGAGGTAGAAGATCTCCAGAAAACTGTCTCTCAGTTTGAGGTGACCGTTTCTGCGTACGTTCATGGAGTTTGTTCTGAGCCTAAGATCTCGCTCCCGGATACGTTCTCCGGGGGTAGTGAGAATTTTGTGCGTTTTAGAGAGGCTTGCAAACTCCATTTTCGTCTACTTCCCCATTCCTCTGGTGATGAGGAGCGGAGGGTGGGGATCATCATATCGCTGCTCAGGAATAACGCTCAGTCCTGGGCCTTTTCGCTGCCGGTGGGGGCACGGCCCCTCCGTTCAGTGGATGAATTCTTTTTAGCCCTGGGTCAGATATATGATGATCCGGATCGTATTGCTTTGGCTGAGTCTAGACTACGTCTGTTATGCCAGGGTAAACAATACGCAGAGATATACTGCTCAGAATTTCGGAGATGGGCAGCTGATACTGGTTGGAATGATGCTGCACTCCGAAGTCAATTTTGCCATGGTCTTTCAGAGGGATTGAAAGATGCATTTGCCTTTCATGAGAGACCTACCTCCTTGGACTCTGCCATGTCTCGGGCCGTTTGTATTGACAGGCGTCTTAGAGAGAGAGGAGAGATCACTCCTCCCTGTCATACTCAGCCCCAGGACAGTGCGGCGGTCTCATTCAGTGCACAGGGGTCTCAGTCGCTCTCAATCCCTTCTGAGCAAGAGCCCATGCAGCTGGGTTTGACTACCTCTGACAATAGAAGATTCAGCCCTCATGGGAAGGTTTGTTTCTGTTGTGGGAGTATAAATCATTTGGCAAATGTTTGTCCCTCTAGGAGATTCAGGCAGTTTTTTGAGAGTAATAAAGTAACAAAAAGGAAAAAATCCTCTAAAAACGTTCCATCTGTTACTATTGGCAAGGTTGATGCGGAAATTGAAGGTTTTCCGTTTGCTTGTCGTTCCCGTTTTGTCCTACCTGCCAGGGTGGCGCTAGAGAGCAAGAACAATTTTTGTGAGATTTTTGTAGATAGTGGAGCAGCTGTCAATCTCATTGATAGTCAATTTGCTATAACTCATGGTTTCCAGGTATGCACTTTGGGAAAGGTTATACCTGTTTTTGCTATTGATTCCGTTCCACTTTCTCAGAAATCGTTAAAGGGCATAGTTCACAATATCCGTTTGATTGTGAGTGATGCTCATGTTGAGGATGTGTCATGTTTCATCCTTAGCGGGTTGCCTACTCCTCTAGTGTTGGGGTTACCCTGGCTCACCAAACATAACCCCACCATTGATTGGCAAGCGAGGCAAATAAATGGTTGGAGTAACTTTTGCAGAGAGAATTGCCTCACGACATCTGTTTCTGAGGTTTCTACTAAGACTGTACCATCTTTTCTCTCTGAATTTTCGAATGTCTTCTCTGAGAGTGGTGTTCAGGACTTGCCCCCGCACAGGGAGTACTGTTGCCCTATTAATCTCACCCCAGGCGCCAAGCTGCCTAAATCTCGTTTATACAATCTCTCCCAACCTGAAAGGGTCGCTATGCGTGCTTATATCTCTGAGAGTCTGAGAAAAGGACACATACGACCCTCTAAGTCACCTGTTGCCGCTGTTTTTTTCTTTGTTAAGAAAAAAGATGGTTCTTTAAGACCATGTCTGGATTTCAGGGAGCTGAACAGTATCACAATTCGTGACCCATATCCGCTTCCTCTGATCCTGGACCTGTTTAACCAGATTGTTGGGGCTAAAGTTTTTTCCAAGTTGGATCTAAGAGGGGCATACAACCTGGTCAGGGTCAGAGAAGGAGACGAATGGAAGACGGCCTTCAATACCCCTGAGGGCCATTTTGAGAATTTGGTTATGCCTTTTGGTTTGATGAATGCTCCAGCCGTCTTTCAGCATTTTGTGAACAGCATTTTTTATCATTTAATGCGGAAATTTGTATTAGTGTATTAGTGTATCTAGATGACATTTTGATTTTTTCTCCTGATTTCAAAACTCATAAGGAACACTTACGTCAGGTCTTACTCATCCTGCGGGAGAATAAATTGTACGCTAAACTGGAAAAATGTGTGTTTGCGGTTCTAGAAATTCAATTTCTGGGGTTTCTTCTCTCCGCTTCTGGTTTTTGCATGGACCCCGAGAAGGTCCGCGCTGTGCTTGAGTGGGAGCTTCCTGAGAATCAGAAGGCGCTGATGCGTTTTTTGGGCTTTGCCAATTATTACAGGAAGTTTATTTTGAATTATTCCTCTGTTGTTAAACCACTCACTGATATGACTAGAAAGGGGGTAGATTTTTCCTCCTGGTCAGTAGAGGCGCGTAAGGCCTTTTCTAATATCAAGGAGAGTTTTGCTTCCGCTCCTATCTTGGTACAACCTGATATTTCTATACCCTTCATAGTTGAGGTTGATGCTTCTGAGGTGGGTGTGGGTGCGGTCTTGTCTCAGGGTCCCTCTCCTGCCAAATGGCGACCGTGTGCCTTTTTCTCGAAGAAACTCTCCTCTGCAGAGAGAAATTACGATGTGGGAGATAGGGAGTTGTTGGCCATCAAGTTGGCTTTTGAGGAATGGCGCCATTGGCTAGAGGGAGCCAGACACCCTATTACCGTGTTTACTGACCATAAGAATCTGGCCTACTTGGAGTCAGCCAAGCGTCTGAACCCAAGACAGGCCTGATGGTATTTGTTGTTTTCCAGGTTTAATTTTGTTGTCACGTTCCGCCCTGGGGTTAAGAATGTGAAGGCGGATGCCCTGTCACGTTGTTTTCCGGGAGGTGGGAATTTTGAAGACCCGGGTCCCATTTTGGCTGAAGGTGTGGTGGTCTCTGCTCTTTATCCTGAATTAGAGGCAGAGGTGCAGGTAGCCCAGTCAGAGGCTCCTGAACTTTGTCCTCCTGGGAGGTTGCTTGTGCCTCTCGCTTTAAGACACAAGATTTAGTAAGAAACACCACGATACTGTCCTTGCTGGGCACCCGGGGGCAAGAGCCACAGTGGATCTCATCGCTCGGAGATTGTGGTGGCCGGCACTTCGTAAGTCGGTTGAGGGTTTTGTGGCAGCCTGCGAGACCTGCACTCGTGCCAAAGTCCCTCATTCACGGCCATCAGGTCCTCTCCTTCCCTTACCCATTCCTTCCCGTCCTTGGACACATCTGTCCATGGACTTCATTACGGACCTGCCTCGTTCCTCGGGGAAGACTGTGATTCTGGTGGTGGTGGACCGTTTTAGCAAAATGGTGCATTTCATTCCTTTTCCTAGCTTGCCCAATGCTAAGACGCTGGCGCAGGCATTTATTGATCACACTGTCAAATTGCATGGTATTCCTTCAGACATAGTCTCTGATAGGGGCACGCAATTTGTTTCCAGATTCTGGAAGGCTTTCTGTTCTTGCTTGGGGATTCGGTTGTCATTCTCTTCTGCTTTCCACCCGCAGTCGAATGGCCAGACAGAGCGCGTCAATCAGAATCTGGAGACATATCTGCGCTGTTTTGTGGCGCAGAATCAGGAGGATTGGTGTTCTTTTATGTCCCTTGCTGAGTTTGCTTTAAATAACCGTCGTCAGGAGTCCTCTGATAAGTCACCATTTTTTGGTGCATATGGGTTTCATCCGCAGTTTGGGACATTCTCTGAATGTTGGTGATCTGGTGTGGTTGTCTACTAAGAATATCAAATTGAAGGTTCCCTTCCTGGAAGTTGGGTCATAAGTTTATTGGGCCTTACAAAATCTTGTCCGTCATCAATCCTGTTGCCTACCGTCTTGATCTTCCTCAGACTTGGAAGATCCATAATGTTTTTCATAAGTCCTTATTAAAACCTTATGTCCAACCCTCGTCTTTGCCTCCTCCTCTGATTGTGGTTGATGGTAATCTTGAATTTCAGGTCTCTAGGATTGTGGATTCTCGTGTTTTCCGCGGTTCTCTCCAGTACCTCGTTCATTGGGAGGGTTATGGTCCTGAGGAGAGGATGTGGGTCCCAGTGAGGGACATTAAGGCCACTCGTCTTACACCCACCATCGTCAGCAGTTCATCAATCGTTATTGCCACCCACCTCTCCACTCTGTCAACGGGTCACTCTGTGGTCTCCTGATGCTGCTGCCAACTCGCCACTCAGGTCTCCTCATGCTGCTGCTGCCACCTCCACACTATGTCATTGTGCCACTCTGTGATCTCCTCATGCTACTGCTACCTCAACACTATGTCAATGGGCCACTCTGTGGCCTCCTCATGCTGCTGCTGCAGCCACCTCCACACTATGTCACCTTGCCACTCTGTGGACTCCTCATTCTGCTGCCACATCACTACTCTGTGGTCTCCTCATGCTGCTGCCAACTCAACACTATGTAAATGGGCCACTCTGTGGTCTCTTCATACTACTGCTGCTGCCACCTCCACACTTTGTCACCTCGCCACTCTGTGGTCTCCTCATGCTGCTGCCACATCACTACCCTGTGGTCTCCTCATGCTGCTGCCACCTCAACACTATGTAAATGGACCTCTCAGTGGTCTTCTCATGCTGCTGCCACCTCCCACTATGTCACTGGGCCACTCTGTGGTCTCCTCATGCTGCTGCTACCTCAACGCTATGTCATTGGGCCACACTGTGGACTTCTCATGCCGTTGCTATAGATGTTTCTATACGTCTTATGTTAGATCCAAACAGATGGTAGATTAAATGATGGATTAGATGGTATGCATCTTTTCTTTTAAATGATCTTCCTTAATATAACATTCAAATTGTCCATCCAGTTTGTGATATCCTATTGTGTCAATGTGTCATATGCAGTCCCAGCCGTATTTCGGCTGTTTACCCCCAGGTGAAGGAGGCTTTGTGTCCTTATGCAATATCGATCTATTCAAATAATTTCGCTACTCACTGTGTACCCCGATACTTTGCCTCGTTCGGTGTGCGGGAATGTCTGCTGTCACACACATACATTTGCAACACAGGATATCTCACAGCAGGGTTCTTCCCAGGAGCAGACTGTGTGACAGCAGACATTCCCGCACACCGAACAAGGCAAAGTATCGGGGTACACAGTGAGTAGCGAAATTATTTGAATGGATCGATATTGCATAAGGACACAAAGCCTCCTTCACCTGGGGGTAAACAGCTGAAATACGGCTGTGACTGCATATGACACATTGGCACAATAGGATATCACAAACTGGATGGACAATTTGACACTGGCCTAGAGAATGGCACAAAAAGCTTCCCCAGATCATAACGCTGCCCCCACCAGCTTGTGTTCTCCCCAGCAATAGTTCCTGGGTATGTGTTCTCTAATGTTTCTCGCCTATCATACCAACATCCATCTGTTCCATGAAGCTGACTCATCAGAGAAGGCAATCAGCGGAGGTCAAATTCCTCTTCTGCTGATGCAACTTGGTTATCAGCGATGCAGTGACCATCCGTCTGCTTTGGAGCCCCATATACAGTAGGATTTGCTGAACTGCTGTGTTAGACATATATCTGGTAGCCGCCTGAGTCATTTCGGTGGTGATGTGCTACAATGTAGTGTGTTGGTCACCCTTGCACACCTTCATAGTAGATGTTCACTAGTGTTGATCGAGCATGCCTCGCCGAACACCAGTTCGGCTCGAGCATCTCGATGTTTGGCACATGGCAGTATTCGGCCGAATACCGCATGTGCTCGAGCACAATGCTAGAGTCTCCTCGCAGCACGTTTGTTGGCTGCTACGCAGGCAATAAACGTGCAGGTAAGTACTGCACTTTACTGTAATGCTAGTAGCCATGTTGGTTACTGGAATTACAGTGATTGGCTGGCCGGAACGCGTCATCGGGTGCTATATAACATCCGATGACACGTGTTCGGCTCAGTGTTAGTCAGGGAGAGCTGTGCTGAAGAAGGGAAAGATATTGTAGGGAGTGAATATTTTATTTTTTTTAAGCTGAAAAACTTGTCAGAGACCCAAAAGCCCTTCTAAGGACTATTGTTGTGTGTAGCAGCAGCAATATATATTTTTAGTGCAACCTGCGCTAAATTGCTAAAATGTAATAGACCAGCATCCCAAAAATATCGGACATCCAGTATACTTTTTCCATAGATGGTGTCCGCTGCGGACAGTGACATTACCTGAAGTACATCTCCTGTGTAACGTTTCCACATCACAAATACCTGTGACATTCCCTGTAATTTTATATTTGCCGCTGCTGACATCAGCGACATTATCTGCGGTATTTCTCCTGTGTAACATTTCCACATCCCAAATACCTGTGACATTCCCTGTAATTTTTTATTAGCTGCCGGTGACAGCATTGACATTATCTGCGGTATATCTCCTGTGGGACGTTTCCACATCCCAAATACCTGTGACAGTCCCTGTAATTTTTTATTAGCCGCTAGTGACATCAGCGACATTATCTGCAGTATTTATCCTGTGTAACGTTTCTATATCCCAAATACCTGTGACATTCCCTGTAATTTTATATTAGCCGCTGCTGACATCAGCCACATTATCTGCGGTATTTCTCCTGTGTAACGTTTCCACATCACAAATACCTGTGACAGTCCCTATAATTTTTTATTAGCCACTGCTGACATCAGCGTCATTATCTGCAGTATTTCTCCTGTGTAACATTTCCACATCCCAAATACCTGTGACAGTCCCTATAATTTTATATTAGCCGCTGCTGACATCAGCGTCATTTTCTGCGGTATATCTCCTGTGTGACGTTTCTACATCCCAAACCACTTTTTTCATTTTTTTGCGCATACACTTACAAATCCTACGCTACTGTACGTGTGACAGACTTTCAAGCATATATAACATTTAATATGAAGGAGGCAAGCAGTAAGGGACAGGGAGTGGCCGTGATGCTGATGGTGCACGCAGAGGCCGTGGCCCTGGGCACGTTGAAACTGTGCCTGCTGCCAGAGCACAAGAAAAACAATCATCTACGATACCTAGCTTCATGTCCCAGTTTGCAGGGCGGCGCAGGACAATGCTCTCAAAGTCAGACCAGTGCGACCAGGTGGTCGGTTGGATTGCAGCAGATAATGCTTCCAGTCGGTTAAGCACCAACCTGTCTTCCACCAAGACCAGTCTAAGTAGCCAAGAGTCTGGTCAACACAATCCTCCTTCCTCCCACCATGGAGAGTCTTCCAAACAAGTGATCCCACACTCGGACATTCCGAGGAGCTATTTTCAGCGCCATTCCTTCATTTGGACCTCTCGACAAGCCTGCTTGAAGAAGGACATGAGATCTTGTGCCCTGATTCCCAAACTCTTGAGCATCCACAGTCACAATAAAATGACTGTGGGGAACGGCAATTAGTGTTTCACAAGATGGATGATGAGGATGAGACACAGTTGCCAATAAGTCAACGGCAATTAGTGTCTCAAGAGGTTGATGATGAGGATGAGACATAGTTGTCAATAACTGAGGTTGTTGTTAGGTTAACAAGTCAGGAGGATGAGCAGAGTGAGGAAGGAAGTGGAAGAGGAAGCAGTGGACGATGAAGTCACTGACCCAACCTGGGAAGGTGGCAAGCCGAGCAAGGACAGCAGTACAAAGGGCAGTATCCGCAGCACCGCAACAGGCTGGAAGAGGCAGTGGGGTGGCAAAAGGGAGAAGGCGGGCCACACCAAACAGGCCCGCAACTGTTCCCCGGAGCACACACTTGCGGAAATCTCCCTTACCAAGGGGTAGGTGTTCCGCAGTTTGGTGCTTTTTTGAGGAAAGTACGGACGACAAAAGAATTGTAATTTGCAACCTGTGCCATTCAAAAATGAGCAGCGGCGTGAAAACTAACAACCTCACCACCACCAGCATGATCCGCCACATGGCATCAAAGCACCGTATTAGGTAGGTTGAACACCTCGGTCCACAATCTGTGTCTGCGGGTCACACCACTGCCTCCTCTTCCTCTGTGTTACGTGCTGGCCAAACCCCTGTCGAAGGCGCAGTCCCAGTGCAGCGTACAAATGTCCTTACCCCAGGCATTTGAATGCAAGCGCAAATACCCAGCCATCCATCCACAGGCCATAGCACTAAATGCGCAACTTTACAAATTACTGGCCCTGGAAATGTTGCCATTCTGGCTTGTGGACACTGAGGCCTTCCGCAGCCTGATGTCGGCGGCCATCCCTTGTTAAGCAGTCCCCAGCCGCCACTATTTTTTCATGGTGTGCTGCGCCTGCCTTACACCAGCGTGTGTCCCGTACCATCAGCCGTGCCCTGACCAACACAGTTACTGGGAAGGTCCACTTAACCACTGACACATGGACAAGTGCTTTCAGCTAGGAATTCTACATTTCCCTGATGGCACACTAGGTGAAAGTTTTCGATGCCAGGATCAAGTCGTACCCTGGGATAGCACAGGTGCTACTGATGCAAAGGATTGCGGGCCCTACTTCTATCAAGATTTCAGCCACCACCTACATTAGTGGCTGCAATCCCCCCCTTCTCCTACTCCTCCTCCTCCTCCTCCTCCTCTACTTCCACCTCTGAATTCTCATCTTGCAGCACCAGTCAGCCATAAGTAGCTGGAAGCAGTGTAGCACTGCAGTGGGGAAGCGGCAACAGGCCGTGCTGAAACTAATTTGCTTAGGTGAAAAACAGCACACCGCCGCAAAGGTGTGGCAGGATATAAGGGACCAGACTGAGCTGTGGCTCTCACCACTCAACCGTGGCCGTAACATGGTGGCGGCTTTAGAGCTTGGCAAGCTCACACACATACCATGCCTAGCCCACGTGTTCAACTTAGTGTTTCAGCGGTTTCTCAAAACCTACCCCAATTTGCCTGAGCTACTGGTGACGGTGCGCCACATGTGTGCCCATTTCCAAAAGTCATTGACAGCTTCCACCGGTCTTTCAACGCTGCAGCAACGCTTACAATTGCCAGCTCACCGACTGTTGTGCGACGTAAGCACGTTCTGGATCTCAACGTTACACATGTTGGCCAGGCTTTGTGAGCAGCAGAAGGCAGTAGTGGAATTCCAGCTGCAACATGGTCATTGCCTTTCCAGTCAGCTTCCGCTCTTCACAAGAGAGGAGTGGTCATTGATGTCTGTTTTACGCAACTTTGAGGAATCAACACAGATGGGGAGCGGCGATAATGCTATTATCAGCGTAACCATCCATCTTCTGTGTCCACTCAAATGCTCGCTGCTCACAATTAAGGTGGACGCTTTGCATGTGGAAGACGTGGATATAGGGGAAGACAGTACACAGGGTGATACCCAGACCACCCTCAGTTCATCTTCTCAGCACGAATTGGATGATGATGATGAGGAGGAACAGAAGACGGTTGCCTCCACTACAGAGGGTAGTACCCATAGCAGGTTTATTCCATATGTTCAGCGTGGATGGGCCAAAGAGGAGGAAGAGGATGAGGAGATTGGGAGTCATCCTCCTGATGAGGACAGCAAAGTCTTGTCTGTTGGGACTTTATGTTAGGCTGCCTTTCCCGTGACCCTCGCGTTGTATGCATTTTGGCCAACACTGATTACTGGTTGTTCACCCTTCCCGACCCCCGCTTCAAAGAGAACTTCTCATCTCTCATTCCTGTGGTGGAGAGGATGAGCAAAATGGTGAAATACCAGAAGGTCCTTGTGGAAAAATCGCTCCAAAAATTTCCAGCTGACAAAGCTGGCGGCAGAGTACGTAGTTCATTCGGCAACCAAGGAGGGGAAACGAGGGGAACACAAAGCAGATCCAACAGAGGCAGGGCAAGACTCTCCAAAGCCTGGGACAGTTTCATGACACCCCACCAGCACCCTCACCCTGATGTGCGGCCTTGTGTCACAAGGAGGGAAAAATTTTGGAATGATCCCTCTGTGCCTTACAACTACTAGGTGTGCAAGCTGGACATGTGGCATAAAGATTTGTCTAGAGAAAAACAGGTGTGGGGGGGCACACTTCAAAGGACAACACTCTAAGGGATGGTTGTAATACAATTTAATATAAAATTTAAATTAAGAACATACCCCTAAAACATACATAAAATGTGGTACATCAATAAATATGTCCCAATCAATTACAATGCACACTCAATCCACAGAATGGCTCTATAAAGCAATGTATACTGTTAACCACAATCGGCAATGCTATCCCAATGGTAAAGTCCAGCAACAACAAGCTTAAGATGATAGTGTCCCGCAAGTAGATAGAGCAGATATATATGTTGGCATCCACTGACAACCGAACTAGTAATCGGCCTGTTAACTCCAGTACACTTCCAATATAATGCCCGCAGTTGGGAGCTTGCAGTCAAGAACTTGAAAATGCTGTTAATGCAATAAAGTTTGTGCTCCAAAACGAGCCCGGTCTTACCCTTCACCGCTGTTGTAGCGTTGCTCCAGGAGGCCGCACACCCGCAGCGTCCCACGTGGTGTGCTGCTGCCTGTACGCGGCGTCCCACGTGACCTGGTTTCCAAGGGGACCGGATGCTAGCTCGTGTGACGTGTAACTTGTGCGTCAGCTTCCACTCTGTGCTCTTGATTCCGTAACTTTTTATTTTCTTTGCCGGCTTTCTTGCTTTTTCTTTGCTCCTGTGTAGATCAACGCTTACTCTAGACACCGCCAGACGCGTTTCGGGGTCTCAAGCCCCTTCCTCAGTGGCCTACTGAGTAAGCGGATCCTCACTCTTTATAGGTGGTTAGCTCCACCCTCCTTCCTCCATATTGTTTCTGCTTTATCTACTTTGTGGGGTGGATTTGCTTTCCATGAACCGGACTGTCATCCTGATGTGCTTCTTTTGATCATACATCTTAGTAAAATACTTTAAAACAATAAATACAAATACCCCATACATATACAATTGATACCAGAGAAGGCTACAAGGTCTCACACACAAAACGCATAAAAAACGCATCGGAACCGCAATGGTGTATCTCGCGTTTTCCATGCGTTTTTTCTTAATATGCATTTTTCCCTTATAGTTAGCCTCAATTTTGTCATCATATATTGGGGTGACCAGCAGATATGTAACTGGGACAGTTCATTTACTTTTCCTTCAAAGGTTGAAGATTCCTTAGCTTTCTATAGTAGAGGCGGATAATATTTATCTCTCTGTGGTTAAGAGAGGCCGTCTTGCGGCCGTCCTGGACTTTACCATTGGGATAGCATTGCCGATTGTGGTTAACAGTATACATTGCTTTATAGAGCCATTCTGTGTATTGAGTGTGCATTGTAATTGATTGGGACATATTTATTGATGTACCACATTTTATGTATGTTTTAGGGGTATGTTCTTAATTGAAATTTTATATTAAATTGTATTACAACCATCCCTTAGAGTGTTGTCCTTTGAAGTGTGCCCCCCCCCACACCTGTTTTTCTCTAGACAAATCTTTACATTTGGTCCTAAGGGTGGGACCAGGGGGTGTGCACCTTATCCATATAAGAAGAGGGTGAGCCACCGTTCTCCTTTTATTCTCATGTGGCATAAACTGTCGCTCTACGCCTTGGAGGTGCTGGCATGCCCTGCCGCCAGCGTTTTGTCAGAGCGGGTATTTAGTGCTGCTGGGGGCATAATAACTGATAAGTGCAACTGAAAATGCTGACAGGTTGACTCTTATAAAAATAAACAAGGCCTGGATTGCCCCTGACTTATCTACTCCACCGGAGGAAAGCAGCTGAACATAAAGGCACTTTAAATGTGTTTTTAAAATGTACTGAATACACTGTATTCCCATGCACCCCTTTCACCACAATCTTCCTTTTCTCGTCCTCCTCCTCTTCCATCATATCAACATGCTAATTAGTCTGCCTTCTCTCTTAATGTTGTAGAGGGTCAGTTCACCAGCAGGCCCTCACCTACAATCTTTTAAAGGGTCAGCTCACCTGCAGGCCCTCGCATATAATGTTTTAGAGGGTCAGCTCACCAGCAGGCCCTCACATACAATCTTTTAAAGGGTCAGCTCACCAGCATGCCCTCGCATGTAATGTTTTAGAGGGTTAGCTCACCGGCAGGCCCTCACCTACAATGTTTTAGAGGGTCAGATCACCAGCAGGCCCTTGCCTATAATTTTTTCAATGGTTAGCTAAGCAGCAGGCCCTCGCCCATAATTTTTTCAATGATCAGCTCACCAGCAAGACCTTGCCTATAATTTTTTTAAATGGTTAGCTAAGCACCAATGCTCAGATCAGCAGCAGGCACTCACCCTTAATGTTTTAGAGAGTTAGCTCTGCAGCAGACCCTCACCCCGAATGTTTTAGATGGTCAGTTCAGCAGCAGGCCCTCGCCCGTAATGCTTTAGAGGGTCACCAGCAGGCCATCAATTTATAATTTTTCAGGGGTGTATGATGCCCTCGTTTATGAGTAATAAAGGGTGTATTGGAGTCCCGGTTCCTTGTAATTTTTGGCAGCCCTTTCACTTAGTACATAGGCTTTATGAGTATAGGAGTCCCACTACCTGAACAATTGTACCACAGTGTGAATGAGGCCCTCCATTATGTGCAGTGTTCCCTGTAAACTGCGCGGGCGCGTGGCCGCGCAGCTTCCTTTATGCCTCCGCTCAGGACCTCTGCTGGCCCGCTCACCGCTGCTGCCCGGACTTTATGTAAGGGGCTCTGGGCCTCTCTGTGAAATTTATTTTTATAACGCCTACAGTGCGATTGGCCGGCTGCGCTACCGGCCCAGTGCGCACATTAAGTAACCCATACCCACCTACCCATACCCTCTCCGGTGCTGCGCCACCAGCTGTGACAGCGCGAGACCCGGCGCTGAGGTCACAGGTCTCGCAGGATCACGCGGGATGACTGAATGACGCGGCGCTGGAAAGGGTATGACCGGATTGTTCTGACAGATGAACGGAGCAGAGTAGGTATTTTTATTTATTTATGTATGCACACACCCCGGCTTCATAGGGAGGGGGGGGGGGGGCACGCCGCACTTGAATTCAGAAAAGGGAGCCCACGCCGGCCATATGAGGGCAGGCCCACTGGCAGCAAATCCATCATTATCATGGAATATATACAGAGATGGAGAGAGGGGCAAAATAATGAAATATATACAGAGAGGGGCAAAATTATGAAATATATACAGAGAGGGGCAAAATAATGAAATATATACTGAGAGGGGCAGTGTAGGGACACCGTGTAGGGGTTATACTGTTAATTGTACAGCATGGCACAGGGGTTATATTGTCCGGCATGGTGTAACCTCCATACATTTTCTGTACAGTATACTGTACATTATAATCCCTGTACCATGCTGTACAATATACAGTATAATCCATACACCATGCCGTACAATATACAGTATAGTTCATACACTGTGCCATACAATATACAGTATAGTTCATACACCGTGCTGTACAATATACAGTATAATCCATACACCATGCCGTACAATATACAGTATGGTTCATACATTGTGCCGTACAATATAAAGTATAGTTCATACGCCATGCCGTACAATATACAGTATAGTTCAGACACCATGCCGTTCAATATACAGTATAGTTCATACGTCATGCCGTTCAATATACAGTATAGTTCATACGCTATGCCGTACAATATACAGTATAGTTTAGACTACATGCCGTACAATATACAGTATAGGTCAGACACCATGCCATACAATATAGTTCATACACTGTGCCGTACAATATACAGTATAGTTCATACACCATGCCGTGCAATATACAGTATAGTTCAGACACCTTGCCGTACAATATACAGTATAGTTCAGACACCATGCCGTACAATAAACAATATACACTCACCTAAATAATTATTAGGAACACCTGTTTTATTTCTCATTAATGCGATTATCTAGTCAACCAATCACATGGCCGTTGCTTCAATGCATGTAGGGTTGTGGTCCTGGTCAAGACAATCTCCTGAACTCCAAACTGAATGTCAGAATGGGAAAGAAAGGTGGGCTACAACAGCAGAAGACCCCACCGGGTACCACTCATCTCCACTACAAATAGGAAAAAGAGGCTACAATTTGCACGAACTCACCAAAATTGGACTGTTGAAGACTGGAAAAATGTTGCCTGGTCTGATGAGTCTCGATTTCTGTTGAGACATTCAAATGGTAGAGTCCGAATTTGGCGTAAACAGAATGAGAACATGTATCCATCATGCCTTGTTACCACTGTGCAGGCTGGTGGTGGTGGTGTAATGGTGTGGGGGATGTTTTCTGGGCACACTTTAGGCCCCTTAGTGCCAATTGGCCATCATTTAAATGCCACAGGCTACCTGAGCATTGTTTCTGACCATGTCCATCCCTTCATGACCACCATGTACCCATCCTCTGATGGCTACTTCCAGCAGGATAATGCTCCATGTCACAAAGCTCCAATCATTTCAAATTGGTTTCTTGAACATGACAATGAGTTCACTGTACTAAAATGGCCCCCACAGTCACCAGATCTCAACCCAATAGAGCATCTTTGGGATGTGGTGGAACGGGAGCTTCGTGCCCTGGATGTGCATCCCTCAAATCTCCATCAACTGCAAGATGCTATCCTATCAATATGGGCCAACATTTCTAAAGAATGCTATCAGCACCTTGTTGAATCAATGCCACGTAGAATTAAGGAAGTTCTGAAGGCAAAAGGCGGTCCAACACCGTACTAGTATGGTGTTCCTAAAAATTCTTTAGGTGAGTGTAGTTCATACACTGTGCTGTACAATATACAATATAGTTCCTACACCATGCCGTACAATATACAGTATAGTTCATACGTCATGCTGTACAATATACAGCATAGTTCATACACCATGCCATACAATATACAGTATAGTTCAGACATTATGCCGTACAATAAACTATATAGTTCATACACTGTGCTGTACAATATACAATATATGTGGATGTGGATAGGGAAATGAATTAAAATTAAAATTAAATAAATAAAAATTAACCAAAATCAATTGGAGAGAGGTCCCATAGCAGAGAATCTGGCTTCCCGTCACCCACCACTGCAACAGTCCATTGTCAGATATTTAGGCCCAGCACCCAGGCAGAGGAGAGAGGTCCCGTAACAGACAATCTGGCTTCATGTCAGCAGAGAATTAGTCTGCATGTCATAGCAGAGAATCAGGCTTCACGTCACCCAACATTGGAACAGTCCATTGGCATATATTTAGGCCCCGGCACCCAGACAGAGGAGAGGTTCATTCAACTTTGGGTAGCCTCGCAATATAATGGTAAAATGAAAATAAAAATAGGATTGAATGAGGAAGTGCCCTGGAGTCCAATAATATATGGTTAAGGGGAGGTAGTTAATGTCTAATCTGGACAAGGGACGGACAGGTCCTGTGGGATCCATGCCTGGTTCATTTATATGAACGTCAGCTTGTCCACATTGGCTGTAGACAGGCGGCTGCGTTTGTCTGTAATGACGCCCCCTGCCGTGCTGAATACACGTTCAGACAAAACGCTGGCTGCCGGGCAGGCCAGCACCTCCAAGGCATAAAAGGCTAGCTCTGGCCACGTGGACAATTTAGAGACCCAGAAGTTGAATGGGGCCGAACCATCAGTCAGTACGTGGAGGGGTGTGCACACGTACTGTTCCACCATGTTAGTGAAATGTTGCCTCCTGCTAACATGTTGCGTATCAGGTGGTGGTGCAGTTAGCTGTGGCGTGTTGACAAAAGTTTTCCACATCTCTGCCATGCTAACCCTGCCCTCAGAGGAGCTGGCCGTGACACAGCTGCCTTGGCGACCTCTTGCTCCTCCTCTGCCTTGGCCTTGGGCTTCCACTTGTTCCCCTGTGACATTTGGGAATGCTCTCAGTAGCGCGTCTACCAACGTGCGCTTGTACTCGCGCATCTTCCTATCACGCTCCAGTGCAGGAAGTAAGGTGGGCACATTGTCTTTGTAGCGTGGATCCAGCAGGGTGGCAACCCAGTAGTCCGCACAGGTAAAAATGTGGGCAACTCTGCTGTCGTTGCGCAGGCACTGCAGCATGTAGTCGCTCATGTGTGCCAGGCTGCCCAGGGGTAAGGACAAGCTGTCCTCTGTGGGAGGCGTATCGTCATCGTCCTGCCTTTCCCCCCAGCCACGCACCAGTGATGGACCCGAGCTGCGTTGGGTGCCACCCCGCTGTGACCATGCTTCATCCTCATCCTCCTCCACCTCCTCCTCATCCTCGTCCTCCTCGTCCTCCAGTAGTGGGCCCTGTCTGGCCACATTTGTGCCTGGCCTCTGCTGTTGCCAAAAACCTCCCTCTGAGTCACTTCGAAGAGACTGGCCTGAAAGTGCTAAAAATGACCCCTCTTCCTCCTCCTCCTGGGCCACCTCCTCTTGCATCATCGCCCTAAGTGTTTTCTCAAGGAGACATAGAAGTGGTATTGTAACGCTGATAACGGCGTCATCGCCACTGGCCATGTTGGTGGAGTACTCGAAACAGCGCAACAGGGCACACAGGTCTCGCATGGAGGCCCAGTCATTGGTGGTGAAGTGGTGCTGTTCTGTAGTGCGACTGACCCGTGCGTGCTGCAGCTGAAACTCCACTATGGCCTGCTGCTGCTCGCACAGTCTGTCCAGCATGTGCAAGGTGGAGTTCCACCTGGTGGGCACGTCGCATATGAGGCGGTGAGCGGGAAGGCCGAAGTTACGCTGTAGCGCAGACAGGCGAGCAGCAGCAGGATGTGAACGCCGGAAGCGCGAACAGACGGCCCGCACTTTATGCAGCAGCTCTGACATGTCGGGGTAGTTGTGAATGAACTTCTGCACCACCAAATTCAGCACATGCGCCAAGCAAGGGATGTGCGTCAAATTGGCTAGTCCCAGAGCTGCAACGAGATTTCGCCCATTATCACACACCACCAGTCCGGGTTTGAGGCTCACCGGCAGCAACCACTCGTCGGTCTGTTGTTCTATACCCCGCCACAACTCCTGTGCGGTGTGGGGCCTGTCCCCCAAACATATGAGTTTCAGAATGGCCTGCTGACGTTTACCCCGGGCTGTGTTGAAGTTGGTGGTGAAGGTGTGTGGCTGACTGGATGAGCAGGTGGAAGAAGAGGAGGAGGAAGCCGAGAAGGAGGAGGTGGCAACAGGAGGCAAAGAATGTTGCCCTGCGATCCTTGGCGGCGGAAGGACGTGCGCTAAACAGCTCTCCGCCTGGGGCCCAGCTGCCACTACATTTACCCAGTGTGCAGTTAGGGAGATATAGCGTCCCTGGCCGTGCTTACTGGTCCACGTATCTGTGGTTAGGTGGACCTTGCTACAGATGGCGTTGCGCAGTGCACACTTGATTTTATCGGATACTTGGTTGTGCAGGGAAGGCACGGCTCTCTTGGAGAAGTAGTGGCGGATGGGAACAACATACTGTGGGACAGCAAGCGACATGAGCTGTTTGAAGCTGTCTGTGTCCACCAGCCTAAATGACAGCATTTCATAGGCCAGTAGTTTAGAAATGCTGGCATTCAGGGCCAGGGATCGAGGGTGGCTAGGTGGGAATTTACGCTTTCTCTCAAATGTTTGTGAGATGGAGAGCTGAACGCTGCCGTGTGACATGGTTGAGACGCTTGGTGACGGAGGTGGTGGTGGTGTTGGTGGTACATCCCCTGTTTGCTGGGCGGCAGGTGCCAACGTTCCTCCAGAGGCAGAGGAAGAGGCCGAGGCGGCAGCAGCAGAAGAGGTAGCAGGGGGAGCCTGAGTGACTTCCTTGGTTTTAAGGTGTTTACTCCACTGCAGTTCATGCTTTGCATGCAGGTGCCTGGTCATGCAGGTTGTGCTCTGGTTCAGAACGTTAATGCCTCGCTTCAGGCTCTGATGGCACAGCGTGCAAACCACTCGGGTCTTGTCGTCAGCACATTGTTTGAAGAAGTGCCATGCCAGGGAACTCCTTGAAGCTGCCTTTGGGGTGCTCGGTCCCAGATGGCGGCGGTCAGTAGCAGGCGGAGTCTCTTGGCGGCGGGTGTTCTGCTTTTGCCCACTGCTCCCTCTTTTGCTACGCTGTTGGCTCGGTCTCACCACTGCCTCTTCCTCCGAACTGTGAAAGTCAGTGGCACGACCTTCATTCCATGTGGGGTCTAGGACCTCATCGTCCCCTGCATCGTCTTCCACCCAGTCTTGATCCCTGACCTCCTGTTCAGTCTGCACACTGCAGAAAGACGCAGCAGTTGGCACCTGTGTTTCGTCATCATCAGAGACATGCTGAGGTGGTATTCCCATGTCCTCATCATCAGGAAACATAAGTGGTTGTGCGTCAGTGCATTCTATGTCTTTCACCCCTGGGGAAGGGCTAGGTGGATGCCCTTGGGAAACCCTGCCAGCGGAGTCTTCAAACAGCATAAGAGACTGCTGCATAACTTGAGGCTCAGACAGTTTCCCTGGTATGCATGGGGGTGATGTGACAGACTGATGGGGTTGGTTTTCAGGCGCCATCTGTGCGCTTTCTGCAGAAGACTGGGTGGGAGATAATGTGAACGTGCTGGATCCACTGTCGGCCACCCAATTGACTAATGCCTGTACCTGCTCAGGCCTTACCATCCTTAGAACGGCATTGGGCCCCACCATATATCGCTGTAAATTCTGGCGGCTACTGGGACCTGAGGTAGTTGGTACACTAGGACGTGTGGATGTGGCAGAACGGCCACGTCCTCTCCCAGCACCAGAGGGTCCACTAACACCACCACGACCATGTCCACGTCCGCGTCCCTTACTAGATGTTTTCCTCATTGTTATGGTTCACCACAACAACAAAAATATTATTTGGCCCAATGTATTGTATTCAAATTCAGCGGGATATAAATTTGAGGCCTAGTATTTAGGCGCTGGGTGACCGGTATGGATTTAGTGACAGAATTAGACTGGGATATGGCCAAAAAATAACCACACTATTGCTGGTTAAATGCACTTGGAGTGACAGCTTGACCAACCACACTACTGAGGGTTAAATGCACTTGGTGACGGGCGCAGCTTGCCCCTGATGTAGTATATGGCCAAAAAATTAACAGACTATTGCTGGTTAAATGCACTTGGTGTGACAGCTTCACCCTGATGTAGGCTTTAGCCAAAAAACAACCACACTACTGAGGGTTAAATGCACTTGGTGACAGGCGCAGCTTGCCCCTGATGTAGTATATGGCCAAAAAATAAACAGACTATTGCTGGTTAAATGCACTTGGTGTGACAGCTTCACCCTGATGTAGGCTTTAGCCAAAAAACAACCACACCATTGAGGGTTAAATGCACTTGGTCGCAGCTTGGATGCACTTGGTCGCAGCACCGCACAAGACACAAAATGGCCGCCGATCACCCCAGAAAAAAGTGACTGACAAACGGTCTGGGCAGCCTAAAAACAGTGAGCATTTGAATTTCAGCAGCTCAATGATCCACAGCTGCAGATCGATCGATTAATCAAGTCCTTTGGAGGAGTTAATCTGCCTAATCTCGCCCTACTGTCGCAGCCGCAACCTCTCCCTACGCTAATCAGAGCAGAGTGACGGGCGGCGCTATGTGACTCCAGCTTAAATAGAGGCTGGGTCACATGGTGCTCTGGCCAATCACAGCCATGCCAATAGTAGGCATGGCTGTGACGGCCTCTTGGGGCAAGTAGTATGACGCTTGTTGATTGGCTGCTTTGCAGCCTTTCAAAAAGCGCCAAGAAAGCGTCACAAAAGCGCCAAGAAAGCGACGAACACCGAACCCGAACCCGGACTTTTACGAAAATGTCTGGGTTCGGGTCCGTGTCACGGACACCCCAAAATTTGGTACGAACCCGAACTATACAGTTCGAGTTCGCTCAGCCCTAATTATAACGTACATCGTACAGCATGGTGTAGGAATTATAATGTACATCATATTGCATGGTTTTGGGGTTATATTGTATATTGTACAGCACGGTGCATGAACTATACTGTATATTGTACGGCACGGTGTATGAACTATACTGTATTGTACGGCATGGTGCAGGGATTACACTGTATGCTCTTTGATGTGACACTTATCTTAGGTTTTCCTAGCGCCCACCTTTGATGGTGCTGTTCCCAGCTCTGAGCCGACCCCGCTCAGCAGCTGCCAAGGCTTAGAGGGAACACTGATTATGTGATATACAGGTTGTATCGGAATGCCTCTTCCTTGTAATTTTTGGCATCACTTGCACTTTATATACAAGTAAATATACAGGAAAGAATGTTTCCTAACAATTTTTTCTCTAAAATTGATTTTATCTTCGGTTTTGTGCGTATTATTGTCAGTCTGTAAGAGTGGTGTACTACTCGGACAACATCGTTCCCAGCAGCGACCCGGGAGTCCAAGATGCATCCATACATCCTCCCCATGCTGTTCCTGAACCATTTCGGTGGTGTTTCCATCAATTTCTGACCTTTTCCTGTGAACCAGACACCCTCCCCTCTTCAGAGCAGGGGGTGCCTGGTTTAATGCTCGGGTTCTCCCACTGACTTCTATTGTGCTCGGGTGCTCGGCAGAGCACCCGAAAATCCCGAGGTGTTCGACTCGAACACCCGAGCAATTTGGTGCTCGATCAACACTAATGTTCACCTCTCACATCAATTTCACGTGGTGCTCCGCAGTTCCTAAATCACTTATTTACAATGGTGCCATTTGTCTACTCACTGTACACTCACACTCACAGCAGCAGCATTAGAACAGTTGACAAACTGCTCCGTTTTAGAAATACCGCCACCCTGGGCCTGCAAGCCAATAATCATAACTTTCTGCAACTGTGATAAATCGATCCTTTCACCTATGACAGAAACAGTAGATACGTGTGCAGACAGCTTATTACACACCTTATATACCCACTGAGGGTGACCTTTTTGATAACCTACTCGCTGTCGACATCGAAAATAGGAAGTGGTCAGTATAATGGGACTCAGCTATATACAATACACTCCTCAGCTACTGCAGATCTTCTTTATGAAATGCATGAGTGTGTTTCCAATCAACAAATGGTATACAAGAATCTACCACACGTTCATCAAGAGGTTCTTCAGCAGCAGAGGCATGTATTATACATAAGAAATAATGGACTCTGTGGTGTATTAAAATAGTCCTGTTTTACATCATTCTCCAGCCTCACTTGAAAGCTTGCACTCTATATACAATTCAATCTTTTCTGCCCAGATATATATAATTCATTTTCACAGTAATAATGTTGTATAGCAGAGACATAGCAAAGTGGAGATTGATAGGATATCAGACAGATGCGATTTATTTGTAGGGATAGTGTTCTTGAATCAAGAACACTTTCAAACAGATCTGTCGGTGACACAACAAAAGCCGACGCCGGCACCGCACTCTCCCGGCACTCACTGTGTATGACACCGAAAATACTGAATCTGCTTACAGGTGCTTACTGAATCTCCCTCTGCTTTCAACTTCTATAAGTGATGCAAAGCTGCAGCTGCCACACACTCACTCCCCTGTTCCCAGAGTACACAGCACAACCGCTCAGTTAGGGATCTAAAGCAACCATTGATGTCAGACCAGCGCCATTGCTGATGGATACCCAAGACGCTAACGAGTGACACGGTTCAGTGTTGTTAAATGTTAGCTGACGTTCTTGTTGTATGTCAAGTCTCATTAATCTGGAAACGTGGACGCAGCAGAATTTTTGATTTCCATTCAAATGTATTTCCGACAGGTTCCATTTTATCCAATCAGCCGTTGTTACGGAACATTTATTTTTTTTAAGTTAAGAATGAAAGACTAAAAGAAAAACGAGAAACAAAGAATTTTCCAAAAAACAGAGGTTTCCAACGCAGGATTCAGCAGAACCCTAGTGCGTTTTCAAAAGTCACATTTTTCATGAAGTAGTTCCATGAACTGCTCTGGGTGCAGGGTTATCTGCAAATTTATATAAAAATGACTGATTTCTGGTTGTTTTTGGGATATCAGATCAGCAAGGGTCCAACACCCAGCACCCCCACTGATCAGCTGTATTGATGACCTATCCTCAGTAGAGGTTATCAACATCACATTGGCGGGGGTCCAACACCCAGCACCCCTGACGATCAGCTGTATGAGGAGATGGCTCGCAGTGTGCACATGTCATCTCCCTTCTCTCTTCCTGTCTGCTGATGTTGTCTATGGCCATATACAGCAGCAGCGGATAGGAAGAGAAAAGGGAGACGACACATGCGCACTGCGCGCCATCTCCTCATACAGCTGATCGTCAGGGGTGCTGGGTGTTGGACCCCCGCCAATATGATGTTGATAACCTCTACTGAGGATAGGTCATCAATAGTAAAAGCCTGGACAATCCCTTTAAAAAATTGTGATAGGTACAGAACGTGTCCACCTTTGCATAACTGCAAATTTCATAAATGGGGTTGCATCATCTGGGACATCGCTAGGATATGCCATCAAAGTCAGATAGGTGTGGGTCCCACCTCTAAGATCTCTAAAACCTATGACCTAGGCCAAGTTCTGTCCAGCCAGTTTGCCTCAGCTATCACCTGCAGCCAAGCCAAGAAGCACCCTGAAGCGGATTCTTCTGCAACTGCTTCCGAGGCTGCCCAACCATCCAAGTCTCCATCATCCCCCTCTGAACCAGCGGCGGTGAGTAATCCTGACTAGAAGGTTACCATTGACTGGGGGAGGTATATTGTAAGAAGTTTAGGGAAGCACAATTAACGAAGCACACCCTAGAGCTTGTCCGCGGTGCAGCTGCCCAATCTGGGGGAGGAAACCAGGGGGAGGTGTATAGATGGGATAAGGGGCTTTTATATAGGGAAATGCCTGCATCCTACACAGAGAAACCTTGGATCCACGTCCATCAGCTAGTGATGCCCCAAAGTATCGACTAACTCCTGCGCCTGGCCCATGACATCCCTGCAATGGGGCACACGAGGGTTAAAAAGACTCAGAGGGTTGCCATCAATTTAGTAGGTCTCTTAGCTATCACCAGCTCCAGCGGAAAGAGGTTTATCCTAACTCTGGTCGACTTTTCCACCCGCTATCTGGAGGATGTTGCCCTGTCATCCATAGATGCAGAGAAAGTGGCTCACGCTCTGCTGGACTAGTTGGGTTTCCGCAGGAGGTACTGACCGACCAGGGGCTTCAGTTCCAAAGCAAAATTATTTAAACCCTCTGGGAGAAATATGGGATCCACCCCATGTGCACCACCCCCTACCACCCTCAAACTAACAGGCTGTGCGAGCGCTTCAACGGAAAGCTCAAACAACTCATTATTCTGTATGTGGAGTCCAAAAGCGGAGACTGGGAGAAAAACCCGCAGCTGCTCCTCTTCACCTACTGAGAGGTGCCACAGGACTATACCGGGTTCTCCCCTTCAAATTGCTGTACGGCCAAAAAGGTACAGGGGCCTTTGGAGCTGGTACAAGAGAGTTGGGAAGGCACTTTCCCCACAGAAGAGGTTGCCATTCTGTATTATGTCCAAAAGTTTATAGGAAGAATGAGGTACCTCATGACCTTAGCTTATGGGAATTTAGAAGTAGCTCAGGAAAGGCAACAACGGTTTTACAACCGTGCTGCCCGACTCCAAGGATTTGCCTTTGGGCAGAGGGTTCTACGCAAAAACAAGCTGCAAGCCATGTAGGTGGGTCAATTCACCACTTCCAGGAAATGCAGGAGCACTGACTACACAGTGGTCCTGGATCGAGCAGGTATTCATGAATATACCATGTCAACAGGCTACCATGTCAATAGGCTAAAAGCATATGAGGAAAGGGAGGTCACCAGCTTGGCAGTTTGATCCCCCCTTTTGATAACCCCGATGTGGACCAGATCCCTGACCTGTTGGTGGACTCCAAAAGTGAATCAGGGGTAACGGATGTCCCTTTGTGGGAGCCGCTAAGCTATCACAGAGGCAGCAGTTAAAAGACCTGCTCGGAACATATGGACCCCTGTTCATGAATTGGCCTTGACGAACACCTCTGTTCCAGCATCATGCCAACAGAGGGGCAGCCACTCTACTCAGCCAAGGGCCTATAACTTGGCACTTGGCACAAAAAGGGCAAGGATCATGGAAATGCAGACAGACTGTCCCGACAAATGGAGAATGATGCTCAGAAGCCTAGCACACCTGGAAGCCCCATCAAAAGCGAACCACACCAGGATCCAGTAGTCTCTGGGGCTAATTAAGAAGGGGGAGGAATGTGACAAGAGCATGCTCACTGATGAAAACACTTGGCCACTTTTGGGGTGGATTGTTTTAATTTGCTCCAGGTATACAGTTTCTTGTTCCATCATTTTGGGGAAGCAGTCAAGGACAGGAGCAATTGTTTAGTGTGTCATTCCTGTAGCTGTCTGACTTGCACAGCAACTTGAATCAACTATGTGGTGCCTTTTGGTCTGACTAACAATACAGCAGATGTATGGGAAAGGACCAGCTAATTACATCACCTGGAGATTGCATTAGCACACTGCTGTGTATTAGGAGCCCTTCCTCCTGTCTGGCTAAAGTGGAAAAGCTGTGTCATCAGATTAACATTATGCAGTTGGATTGTACTGACATCCAATTATGGAACAGCCACAATTATCTCCCACCAATCCTATGGGGGCCAATGCACTGAAATGGCGGCTGAGTGAAATAAAAGGACATCTGCCCCTGTCATTAGTGGCTATTCTACAGGATGTCAGACTAGGGACTATGGTTCCAGCTGGTGGACTTCAAAACTGCTCTTCTGCCCAACCTCGAGACTACTGGTTTGGTTGGAAAGTCCAGGTTGGGACGATCGGGTCACCTAGCCACATGCTTCACTGTGCACGGCCGGCTCCCTAAGCTTGCCGCTACACCAAAGCGGGGTGATACTAGCAGATGTAGTTGGTCCTGGGCCACCCCGAATTGGCAGAGGTTTAATCCCTGGTGAATCTGTGGAAGGGTGAATCACTGTCGCCTCTGCCATCCTGTGTCCTTGCTGAGACTGTACAATATGCTGCTGACTGTTACTGTGTACCTCAACCCTATTGTCCGAGTAGTGTTCTATATAAAGAAAGCCAGGCCGGCGGACAAGAGCACCCACTGACCCTCGTGTCTCCACAGCAGCGGCAGGCAGTCAGCACACAGTGATGGGGGTAAAAATTCCATATTCGCTGGTGTGGGAATTTTTCATCAAGTCGCTGGAGGACGTCAGCGTGGCCATATGTAGGATCTTTGGGCAAGAAGGTGGAGCACAGCCAGGGTGCCTACACCCCTTCTCCAGCAGTCAAGGCTCCACTACCTCAGCAGAAGGGAGCTGTGTTTCCATTCCATCGTCTACTGGTCCTGATGTTCCTCCTACTCCTCATCAAGCATTTCTCCAGCAACCGATCACCAAGGTGATTGCCCATTATAGAGAACTGAGTTTTAGAGTCCCAAGACATCATTACTTCTCTAAAAAGCTGTACCAGCCCTGCACATTAATGTTGAGCAGAATGTGGGCTAGTCTTTGAGCCTGTCATTGTCTGGTACAGTTCACAGCAGCGCTGACATGTGGAGCTGTAACTATGGTCAAGGACAATATATATCCTTTATGGCCCACTGGGTAAATGTGGTTCCTCCCCAGTCACACCAGCAACTTGGCCAGGTAATGGTAATGCCGCCTCCGTGTTCTCATGCTGTGATTCTGGCGCCAATGTCCTCTTCTGCCTTCTCACCCTCCACTTTGTCCTCAGCCTCCACTGTAGGCACAGTTCTGAGTGGTCCTCCAGGATTATTTAGCAACTGACCAGCCTGGGCGTATAGAGTCACACCGAGAAGAAACTGCTCCACGTCATCAACCAAGAAATGGAATGCTGGCTGTCTCCTTGCCAACTGAACATGGAAGGAATTAAAGGAACATCCCTCGGCGCAAGGAACCAACCAGAGGTGGACGGTGAATCTTCAAGAGTTTTATTGCAATCACACAACGCGTTTTGGGGAAAGGGTCCCCTTCATCAGGTGAAGAATATTGTGATGCAATATTCTTCACCTGATGAAGGGGACCCTTTCCCCGAAATGCGTTGTGTGATTGCAATAAAACTCTTGAAGATTCACCGTCCACCTCTGGTTGGTTCCTTGCGCCGAGGGATGTTCCTTTTCTTCCTGTCATTTTAATCCTCCGTGTGGGCCTAGGCACGCTTATCCGAGGACATCTACATCCGTGGCTGGATACCAACCTTCATATTGGGGATTAAATCATCTCCCACATGCCTACAATAGCGTTGTGCCTATAATTGCGCAACCCTGTAAGGTGAGCCTCCCAAGTTGGGATTTAATCCGAATTTCCAAACGTTTTTACCCTATGGTGCGCCCTCTCTCTTTTGTTTACACAGTAAACAACTTGCCTTTATACGTATAACTGAACATGGAAAACATGGTCACCAATAATAAGAAGAACATTCTTTCCATGCATGTCTTTAATCTGGTAAATACACGGTTTCTGAAGTCTTCCACCCAACTGCAAGATGTCTTTGAAATGGTCAGGAAACTGTGCATGCACTTCAGTCACTTTTAATGTGCAAAACACGTCCTCTTTGAGCTGCAAAGGCAGAATAGTGTTCTCTAACATCGCCACATATGCAACAATTCCACACTTTGGAACTTCATCCTACACATGTTAGACCAACTATATGAGCAGAGGAAGGGCGTAAATTATTTCTTGATGATGCAGGCAGATAGGGGTACTCCCCTGTGTAACTTTGAAGTTAGCCAGTGGAAGCTCATGCTTGACACCTGCCGTTTGCTCAGGCCCTTTGTTGAGACCACTTTATTTTACAGTCGCCAGGACTAGGGGATGAATGATGTCATTCCACTGCTTCATGTCCTAGAGCAGATGCTGATAAATCTTTCTGGCCAGGGGACAGGAGATGTGGTGCCTATATCTCACAGCCACCTGTGCCCTGTGGTGGCTGAACTGGTGGAGGAGAAGGACAAGAAGGACATTAACACCCAAGAAATATATACAGAAATAGGTGGATAATCTGCACAAGCAACAAGAGAGGAGCAAGAGGAGCTGGAGGGCGTTGACGAAGACCAGGCAGCTAACCCCAACAGCCTGTGGCAGTATTCAGTGGAGATGGAGGCAGGGAGTCCCTCCAAGTGCCTTACACAAATGGCCAAATGAATGCTGAGTTGCTTGCCTAATGACAGCCGCATTATCACAATTTTAGCAGAGGTATACCCACTGTCTCTCCACCACATTAGACCTCCCCTACCTAGCCAAAATGGGGGACTTTTTGACACCTGCTGAGAGGGATGATAAACTGAACCACTAAAGAGACATCCTATGTAGTCAGTTGGTCGCAGCATACGTGCAACATCGTCCATCGTCATGAAGGTCTGACCGGGGGGACCATCTTTGCTCAAGCTCCACTGCCATGACTGCTGGAGGATGGTGGGGGTACAGGAGCAGCACCAGCTCCGTCAACAGTAACTTGAGTCTCCAGTATCTGATGAGCACATTTCTTTATCCGCCTAATGAATAAACAAATCATCAGCAGCAGAACATGGAGCAGAACCTGAACCAGCAGGTGGTGGCATACTTAGACTGCACCCTGTAACCCCAGATCCAACATCCTCTGTTGTACTGGGCAGTCAAACTTGAATTGTGGTTACAACTGGCCGATTTTTGCACTGGGCAAGCTTTCCTGCCCAGCCAGTAGTGTGGCATTAGAGAGTGTGTTTAGTGCAGTGGGGAAATTAGTTACTCCAAAGAGAACTTGCCTTTCAACAAAAAATATTGAGAGATTAACCTTTATAAAGATGAATCAGACGTGGATCCGCTAGGATTTCCACACAACGGTGCCTGATGCATCAGACTAGATTATTCTGGCTGTAATGTTCTGACTGCAGTGTGCCCCACACCAGAGCAATGTGAAAAATGGCCTGTTATTTCTTGCCACAAACTTCATCCACTATTCTGATGCTGCCACCAGCCTGAGGCCACAACCCTGGTGTCTCTGCTGCCATCTTCTCCTGCTGCCACTATCTTGTGCTATAACTAGAGATGAGCGAATTTCTCAAAAATTAATTTCAGCCAGTTCGCCGAATATTCTGAAAATATTTGATTTGATCTGAATTTATTTGTGGCAAATCGCATTACAAAACAGCTATTTCCTGGATGCTGAGAGCCTGTATAGTGGTGTAGAGCACTGTGCCTTGCAGTAACACGCATAGGGAATCTGCTGTGGTAGTGAAATAATACTGTGAGTCAGTATGACATGCAGATGACAGGTGTCGCTCTTAGAATCACTGCACACGTCATTTATTTGGGCAGTTACGGGGCCAAAAGTGACCAAATAACTCAAGTGTGAACTCAATCTTACAGGTCGATGTTAGTGTCAGGTATAAAGAACCGTGCAGAGGCCCAAGATCCTACTATAGCATGAAAGAGCGCACTTATTTATAGGGACTTTCGTAAAAGTCCGGGTTCGGGTTCGGTGTTCGTCGCTTTCTTGGCGCTTTTTGAAAGGCTGCAAAGCAGCCAATCAACAAGCGTCATACTACTTGCCCCAAGAGGCCGTCACAGCCATGCCTACTATTGGAATGGCTGTGATTGGCCAGTGCAGCATGTGACCCAGCCTCTATTTAAGCGGGAGCCACGTAGCGCCGCACGTCACTCTGCTCTGATCAGTGTAGGGAGAGGTTGCAGCTGCGACGTTAGGGCGAGATTAGGCAGTGATTAACTCCTCCAAAAAACTTCATTCAGAGATCGATCTGCAGCTGTGGATGATTGAACTGCTGCTATTCAATTGCTCACTGTTTTTAGGCTGCCCAGAGCGTTTTTCATTCACTTTTTTCTGGGGTGATCGGCGGCCACTTTGTGTCTTGTGGTGCGCCAGCACAAGCTGCCACCAAGTACATTTAACCCTCAATAGTGTGGTTATTTTTTGGCTATATCCTACATCAGGGTGAAGCTGTCACACCAAGTGCATTTAACCATCAATAGTGTGGTTATTTTTTGGCCATATACTACAACAGGGGCAAGCTGTCACCAAGTGCATTTAACCCTCAATAGTGTGGTTGTTTTTTGGCTATATCCTACATCAGGGTGAAACTGTCACACCAAGTGCATTTAACCATCAATAGTGTGGTTATTTTTTGGCCATATACTACATCAGGGGCAAGCTGAGCCTGTCAGCAAGTGCATTTAACCCTCAATAGTGTGGTTGTTTTTTGGCTATATCCTACATCAGGGTCAAGATGTCACCAAGTGCATTTAACCATCAATAGTGTGGTTATTTTTTAGCCATATCCAATGGTTATTTTTTGGCCATATCCCAGTCTAATTCTGTCTGTAAACGTATACCTGTCACCCAGCGCCTAAATAATAGGCCTCAAATTTATATTCATCCAAATCTGTCATTACTGCTGTAGCTGGTCAAGTTATTTAGTGTCCGTCAAAGCACAGTTTGTGTTCTGGGTTGAAATACAATTCCCAATTTTGCAATTTCCTAATTTAGTGGTTTCTGCTGTATCAGACCTACTTTAAATCTATCCCTAAAAGGGTATATAAGATTCAAGGTGCACATAGGGTCATTCTCAATAACTTCACACACACGCTACTGTGCATATCCCAGTCTAATTCTGTCTGTAAACGTATACCTGTCACCCAGCGCCTAAATAATAGGCCTCAAATTTATAGTCAGCCAAATCTGTGGTTATTGCTGTAGCTGGTCAAGTTATTTAGTGTCCGTCAAAGCACAGTTTTTGTTCTGGGTTGAAATACAATTCCCAATTTAGCAATTCTCTAAATTAGTGGTTTCTGCTGTATTAGGCCTACTTTAAATTTATCCCTAAAAGGGTATATTAGATTCAAGGTGCACATAGGGTCATTCTCAATAACTTCACACACACGCTACTGTGCATATCCCAGTCTAATTCTGTCTGTAAACGTATACCTGTCACCCAGCGCCTAAATAATAGGCCTCAAATTTATAGTTTTACAGCAAGACACGGAGGCTTCGTATTGCTTTCTCCTTCTTTACTGTCCACCAATAGCAGCAAAGAGAAAAAATTTACATACAGGAAGTAACCAATGTCCCTCCCCTCTGGCCCCTATAATAGGCCGCTCTTCCTCTGGGACTTCCTCTTTCTTTGCTGCTGCCACCAGCTAAGTACACCTATAGATTCTTTTGTGTGTTCTATATGGTTTGTGTTTATGTTTATCCTGTGCGCTGCTCCAACCTAGGGTGACTAACCCTTACTAGCAGCGCTCCCTTGGGGCTTCTGCCCTCTTATTGTCTTTACAGGTTGTTCTATTCCCCTTTGAGTTTAGTTTAGTATTTCTATATAGCGCTTCCCTGCGTTCCATATTACTTTCTGCTGCGTTGTTCCCGATTCGCGGCGGGGGTGGGCTGCTCATTGCGGTGTTACCTCCGTTTTACCTGCTCGGTTCTTGCGCTCCCCCAGCATTCGGGGGCGAGGCCTTCTTCCCCTCGCTTCTGCGGCTCCATTCCTGTGAGCGCCTTCAGTAGCTCTGCCGGCCGCGAGATCTCGCGAGATCTCGGCGGCCGTTTTGGTGTCGTTTGTACCGCGATTCGCAGGCTTTTTGTTTGGCGTCCGGTTCCCTCTGCGCTTCCGGCCACTGTGTGTCATTCCAGCGCCTGCGCTCTGCTCCGGTCGGCTGCTCAGGCGCTCCTAATGCGTAGTTAGGCTATTTACTCTGCGATTTGTCGGGTGCATTTTGTGCTAGCCCCTGTGTTCCTTCTATTGCCCGGTTATATTTGGGGTATCATGTCTAACCCTCTGCCTAATCCTCACACAAATGTTCTCCCCTCCTTCCCTGAGGGTCAGAACAGCAATGAGGTGGACGCACAGGCGCTTGCCCTGCAGCGCTCTGTGTCTGATGCCATCATGGCAGCCACAGGCTCCATGTCGACTGTATTGTCGCATAGCATTACCCGGGCACTATCCGCCCAGCCTGCCAGAATGTCCTTGCAAGACCCTATTGTTACACCGCAGCCTACCTTTAATGAACCTCCTGTGCCACAGGAGACTTTGACTGGTGCGCATCCTGCCACCCAAGAGATCGTGCATAGTTCACGAAAAAGGGCCTCTTCACGCCAGGCAGAACGGGCGCGAACATGAAAGTGCGCTAGAGCACAATCACCTGATATGTCTGACTCGGATAGAGCATCAGACGAGGGGGCTATTGCGGATTTTGACTACGTGTCAGATGAGGATTTTGCTCCCCCAGTTCAGGGCCCCTCAGTATCCGCTACTGCGGCCTCCGCTGCCGAGGACGTAGCGTCCTCATCTAATCTTAACAGATCAGAGGCTCCGCTGGATTCTGCAGGCGAACCAAGGTTCGACCCTGAGTCTTTGCACCACCCTCGATCGGCGGAATGGCTTCCCACCGACCACGTGGGGGCTTATTTAGAGCACTGGGTGCGTCACCCTCTGAGCCGTGAATCACGGAACAAACTTAGGGCCGAGTGTCCCAGACCGATAGTCCCTAACAAAGTGTGTGACACCCCTTTTGTAGATCCCAAAATGTCACAATTCCTGGCCAAGACTGGCTGGAACCCAAAAAAGGACCTGGATTCAGCGCTACGCAGCTGCCAAGATAAGGTTCTAGATATCTTTGGCCCGCTAGCCAAGATTTTTGTATTAGCTGAATCGGCTAGAAATGAGGGCTCCTCTATGGACCCCGAAGAATTATGAGGCTGGACCCAAAGGGCAATCTGTATTGCCGGTAACGCCAATACTTCCTTGGCAATTGAGAGGCGCAAGGCCATCTTGTTTAAAATAGTCCCCAAATGGGCAAATTTGGCACTTACAGAGGCGGGTAAGGACGCCCAGGGTCTCCTTTTCAGCGACTCCTTTATTAAGGATATGGGCCGATTCGTGGGTACCCTTACCGCGCTTGACAAGGCGCAGGCCTCTATGCGCAGGGTATTCCACGGACGGGTCTCTCATCTGGTCGGCAGTAGTAGAGACCGCCTGTCCGGCCGTGCAAGCTTTCAGGCCCGTGGCGCGAGGGCAACCCCAGCTATCGGAGACCCTTGGGTAAGTCTCCCCCAATTGGGGGATTCTATGGTACCTTGTGTAGGGGGCAGACTCCAACTTTTTCTCATGTTTGGAGTCTCATCACCTCAGATCCATGGGTATTGACCACGGTCAGGGGCTTTCACATAGAACTCACGGGGTCCCCAGACCTGGTTCCTTGCCCCCCGCCCCTCCCGCTATCACGTCCAGATTGCTCTCTGGTGGACGCGGAGCTATGCTCTCTCAGGCAAAAACAGGCGATGGAATTTGCCCCTCCTTCGGAGTGGGGTGTGATCAGCAATATTTTCCTCGTCCAGAAAAATGGGGGTCAGATGAGACCGGTCATCAACTTTCGCGCTCTGAATACGGTGGTACGCTACCGTCATTTCAGGATGGAGGGGACCCACCTCCTTCGGGACCTGTTAGTTCCTGGGGACTGGATGGTAAAGCTGGATCTAAAAGATGCTTATCTGATGGTCCCAGTGGCCACTTGTTCCAGGGATCTGCTCCGGTTCTGGTGGAGAGGAGAGATCTGGTGGTTCACTTGTCTCCCATTCGGGCTGGCTTCAGCTCCTTGGTGGTTCACCAAGCTGCTACGACCAGTCGTGTCATGGTTGAGGACTCGGGGCGTACGCCTCATCATTTACCTGGACGACATCCTCCTGATGCACGAGTCCAGGGTGGGTTTGTTGGAACATCTCCAGTGGACAGCGGACCTGCTGTCAGATCTCGGTTTCCTCCTCAACAAGGAGAAGTCATGCCTCATCCCATCTCAGCGGATGGAGTTCTTGTGCTTCACGGTGGATTCGCTTTCAGAGTCCCTCAGTCTTCCGATTAAGAATTTGCGTATGATTCGCAAGGGGTTGAAACATACCCTCACCATTCCCCACCTCTCGTTACGTCTCCTGGCTCGCATCTTCGGGCTGTTAGCTTCATCGATCCAGGCAGTGTTTCCGGCTCCGTTGCACTACCGTGCTCTCCAGCAATTGAAGATCGCCCATTTTCGGACCGGTGCCTCCTTTGCGGACGCGGTGGTTTTTGGACTCGGAAGCCCGAGAGGAGTTGGGCTGGTGGATTGCCAATCTGGAGGCTTGGAACGGCAGAGCGTTCTTCGGATTTCTGCCGGAACTGACCATCAAGTCAGATGCGAGTCTCCAGGGCTGGGACGCCCATTGCAATGGAGCTTCCACGGGGGGAGCCTGGTTGGAGGAGGAATCCCTCCTCCACATCAATGCTTTGGAACTCCTAGCCGGCTTGTTTTCAGTGAGGAGCTTCTCCAACGGGATCGCCAACGCGTACATCAGGCTGCGGATGGACAATGTCTCGGCGGTCCGGTATGTCAACCGATTGGGGGGTACTCACTCGGTTACCTTGGCTCGGTTGGCCAAGGAATTTTGGTCGTTGTGCCTGTCCAGGGACATCATGGTGCAGGCGGAATACTTACCGGGGCTGAGCAACGTTCGTGCGGATTGGAACTCTCGCTACCTGTCGGACAGCAGCGATTGGCAGCTGAACCCGGAAGTGTTCTCAGCAATTTCGGACAGGTGGGGACCGATGGCTGTCGATCTCTTTGCCCCTCGGCTCAACAGGCCACTCACCTGGTTTTTCAGCTGGCGTCCAGATCCGGAAGCAGTGGCGGTGGATGCGTTTCTCCAGGATTGGTCGGTATCCCGCCTTTATGCTTTTCCTCCCTTTTCCATGGCTTCTGGCGGACCTGGTGTTGGTGGTTCCGTTCTGGGGGTCTCAGGTCTGGTTCCCTTCGTTGCTGAGGATCCTTGTGGAGATAGCTCTCTTTCTCCCGACCCATCCGCATCTCCTGCGCAACCCTCTGGGTCTGCACGACCGACTTCTCCTCAACGGATCCCTACGGCTGCTGGCGTGCCGGATCTCCGGACGCCTGGAGATTTCGATGGCGTTTCGGAGGCACCTCGACAGTTACTGGACAGCGCATGGGCTCCCGGCACCAGAAAGTCTTACCGGGCTGCCTGGAGAACTTGGGCTAACTGGTGCGTGGGACGGGACTTGGATCCCGTTTCGGCACCTGTAGCTCACCTGTTGCAGTTTCTCACATCACTGTTTGAGGCGGGTAAGGCGTATCGGACCATTAACCTTTTCAGGTCCGCTATTTCGTCTACCCATTTAGGTTACGAGGGTGTTCCTGCAGGTCAACGTACTTCGGTCTCTCGTCTGTTGCGTGGGTCTCGGTTGGCACGTCCTCCTCGACCTCGTTTTTCCACTAGATGGGACGTCTCCCTGGTCCTTTCCTTTTTTATCTTCTTGGCCGGGGAATTCTGCCCTTTCTCTTAGGCAATTGTCTGCTAAATTTTTAGCATTGTTTTGTCTTATTTCTTGCATGAGGGTCTCGGTTGTTCGGGCCCTTGATTTTGACGCTCGTTCTTTCACCCCGGTTGGGGTTACATTTAACATTTCGCGTCGCACCAGGACTAGCATCCGGTTTGTCTCCTATCCCAGTTTCACTTCTTCTCCAATTTTGTGTCCTGTGGCTTGCCTTAGGGAGTACGAATCCAGGACTAGAGCCCATCGATCTCCCGACACATCTCAGTTGTTCCTTTCTATCCGACATCCGTTTGGACCGGGGTGTCTAGTCCAACGTTGGCGCGTTGGCTTAAGTGGGTCATGTCGCTAGCGGGTATTGACACTTCTGTCTTCACTGCCCTCCTTTGCGGTTTCAGGAGCCAGATTGGAGGACGTGATGCGTTTGGCTGATTGGTCTAATGTTACCACGTTCAGAGAATTTTATTTCCGTCCTCAGGCTAATTTGTTTGTTTCTATTATAGATCAGCTTTGAACTTGCAATATGAGCCTCCGTGTCTTGCTGTAAAACTAAATGATTTTCCTATTTCATGACGTAAAGTCATAGTTTTATTAAAGACACGGAGGCGAGTATTGCCCGCCCTGTTCCCGCCCTTGGGTTTCCTCACGGGTTTTTTGTTACAGGGGTATTTATTATTTGCCTTATTGTAGTATTAGATCTGT